>NC_140815.1:4352500-4390000 GCF_050613455.1 Vespa mandarinia | reverse complement strand
AAGCAAGTATACGCTCTAACACACGCTCCAACGAGCAAAAGAGGCAGAAAAAAGAGAAGAAAGAGGAGAAAGAAGAGAAGAAAGAGAAGAAAGAAAGATGGTTGCATGGCGTGGCAAAAAAAATAAAGATAACAAAAGATAAAGGAAAGAAGAATGTGTCCAGATAGAAATAAGAAAATTAAGGATACCCTTTTAGAAATCCAAGTCACGAAATAATTCTGACGCCCCTTTTTTTCCTGGATGAAGATTGACTAAATTTGTTCCCGGAAAAAAGAAATATCCGGTGTTTATCGTATGCTTTTTCCATTTTTTTTTTTTTTTTTTTTTATTCTGTTTGTAAATTTCTATTTCCAAGAAAATGGAGAGAAAGATAACTAAATTTATAGAGAGAGAGAGAGAGAGAGAGAGAGAGAGAGAAAAGAACATTGAGAAAGATTAAAAATATCAGCATGCAATTGTTAATGAATAAAGAAAAAATATTAATAAATATTTTAATTATTAATAAATAAAGAAAAAAAAAAAATTACGCGTGCACGTGCTTACGTATGTATGTATAAAATGATATACATTTACACGTAAAACCTTCTACGTGTCCAACGAAATACTCTCAAACTTTACTTGTTTGCTCTCCTCTTCTCGTGACTATTTGGCAAGCTTCCAGTTCTCATTTCTAGCCAGCCGTGAGCGTGACTTCAAATTTACCACGAATTTCAGTACCGTCGCTAGACTTTTCTAACACGCAAAGTGACCTACCGTCCGGTTATGTTTCTTTCTTTCTTCCTATCTTTTTGCAACTTTTATCCAAATCGAGACTCTTCTATATCTATCGAGAGTTAGACGAAAGTTTATATTACCTTCGATATAAGCATATACCTTTCTTCACTTTCAACTTACTTTCTCGTACTATTCTTGCTTTGAATATTGGCTATTCTTTTTTCTTTTTATATATATATATATATATATCTTTTTCTTCGTTAACTATTCGACTTTTTATACCTGACATTTTTTTTTTTTTTATTAAGCAATCGTCTTATATATGGCGTTGACGGCGATCATAATTCTCTTCTTTCATTCAATTACACTACCCATCGCGTTCGTTACATTCAATTCTCAAATATAATTATGTTTCGTAAAGAATATCGCCTGCATTCATTATTTTTATATTAAAGTGGCAGTAGAAAAGAAGGAGCAGAAAGAGAAAGAGAAATAGAGAGAGAGAGAGAGAGAGAGAGAGAGAGAGAAAGAGAAAAAGTATGAAATTAGAAGGACAGCTTCAGTTTATACGAATTCATTTGAATATTTTCGAGTGAAGAGACAATAATAATGAAATTTTTGAAGAAGCTTTCGTATATTCTTCATTACGTAACTAATGCAATCGTTTAATACTTAATGATATATTTTTACTTTATATGTAAAATAAAATTAAAATTATTTATACGATGTGTAATATTAAACGACGAAATAGTTACATTGTAGTAAGTTAAGATGTATCTATAAAAGCGATAGAAAAGGAATGGTCGATCGAGCTTTACGAGAAACTTTTAATTGTCGATGCGATTGAAATCACGAGCATCCTACAAATCCAATTTGTCCGTTTTCAGTTATCTCAAATTAAATTGAATTACTTCTTTTTTTTTTTTTTTTGTTTTTTTTTTTTGTTTTTTTTCTTCTTACAATCGCCAACTTTTCTATCTTTTAATTACTTTAAAATCGTATCTAAATAAATTTCTATTATTTCTTTTATTTTTGCCATATCGTTCGAAATGATGAAATGAGGATCGATAAATTTGCAGTAAACGGATTTCATGATTGTATTTTTCGATTCTATTGATGAAACGAACACGATATATAGGAAATAATTTATCGAATTTCACAACGTGAAGTTATTCGTACGATTCTTTATTTATTTTTTTTTAAAAGAATTATACGTCGGTTCAAATGATCACCTAAGGTACACTTAACAATCTCATCTATTTTATTAACTGTTCTGATTTTCGAGTTTCATCGGAAACTACTCATATATCTTACTCTCATTCTCAACTCTTCAAAAGTAAATTCCGATATCATCCAATGCCGTTTTAGTTTGTCCTTTCATTCTCTTACGTCAACTGAAAAGCATATTTTTATCTTGAATTAATCTATCCATTCGATTGTCGAACGTTATATTACGTATCATTTATAAATGACGTAAAACATTTCCTTTAATATTATTATTGTCTTAACAAAATATTGATCTATTTGATTAATTTTTTAAACAAACACAAACGAAATCATTATGTAAATTCGATGGGATAGTTCAATTTATCAATCGTTCCTATCCATATCGATTAGATATTATCAATTATTTTCTTAAATCGAACAAACCACAGTTCATTTGTTCGAAAAGTATATTTGTTATCTATTGTTAGAATCTGAGATGATAAATATTTGGACGCATCTGTATATTTATCTTGGAATTATAGATTGTCTCTGATTTCTGTTCAAGCAATGTGAGTATCGGAATCTGAACGAAAGTATCGGAAATCTCTTGTGACATCGGTAGATATGTTAAAGTTTTGTATACATGTGTATGTGTATTAAAAACTTGGATTATTGTGAGAATATCAACGATTATTGATGCTCGATTTTTTTGCTTTTTTTTTTTTATTGGTATTTATAAAATTATGATGATGAACGAAAATTATTATATCTCGATATGAGAAATATTTTTATTTTTAAACAATGTACGTAAGGATATTAAAAGTATCGAGGGATTTTTGTAAAATCATTTTTATCGTTTCAGCGATATTTTTTTGTTTTTTTTTTTTTTTAATTTATTTATCTTAAAAATTTCATATTTTTTTGTTTTACAATTTTCTATAAATATAAATGAAGATAGAGAAATTCAAATTGTGCTTTTTTTTTCCTCTCGATTTTCATACGAAACAATCTGAATCGTTTATAAGATGCCGGAAGATTTGTCATGGAAAACATCACGATCGTTCGTGAAAAAGGGCGGGAAATGCAAATCGCCGTCGTTCGTTGTAGTTTCGATGCTTTTATTCGACGACTAACTTATCGTGCTCAAAGATCTCGAGTTCGCGTGTCTAGTGCAACTCTCGTCGTCGGTCTCCGTTACAAGCTCGCTAGACGTCCATTAAGTAGATTTAAATTTTCTTGATTGAACAACCATTCGATATAACTTCTTACCGTAGTTGATGTATTACCCGACTATACATTTTTCCGGATGATGATAATTACTCGTTCTCGTGAGTGAACTGAAGAAAAAAAAAAGGAACTCTTAAACGTTTAATAAAAATAACTAATTTCTTTTTCTTCTTTTTATATAAATACATATAAGATATATAAATATATATATATACATATATATATATATATGTACATATATATATATACATATATTTATATGTTGAAATATACGACAAAATTCTCATTAAAGTAATACTGATATTCTCGAAATAAATTCCAATGTATTTTGTAATAAATTTTGTAAGTAGATCTTGGAACGATTCATCTCCATAGAGGAAAATGTCAAAGAGTTGACAAGAGAAAAAAAGAGAGAAAAAGAGAAAGGTAGAGAGAGAGAGAGAGAAAGAGAGAAGGAAAACGTGTGGAGAAAATTTTCGAAAGTAACCAGACACGCCAAGAAATTCAAGGCAAAGGTGCGAAGTCAGACATAGGAAAGGAAGATATACTGGCGAGCTGTCGACGATAGAGAAGTCATTCTTTTCCTTTATCTTCTTAGACGCATGAATCAGGTCTTCTTGGGTCATGAGCTCATGGTTCCTACCCGTACATTTCCGCTGAATTGGCACATAGCTTTCTTGATGTCGATGAAATTTCGCTTAACCTTTGATCTGTAAAGACATTTTTTTCTGTTCATTTTCTTCCTTTTTTCTTTCTTTTTTTTTTTTTCTTTTCTTTTCTTTTTCACGACGAAGCAAAGAAAAAGTATACATCTTTCATTGAAATAACAAGAATTTTTTTCCTATCCGATTGATCATATTAATAATATCGTCGACATATTTAAATCAATTTCATTATTATTGTAGTTATTATGTTTCATTATTATAGCTCGTATACTTTTTTACGATCCTGTCAATTTTTATTACCTATTCTTGATGGTAGCTCATAATTTCTCTTCATTAAAAGACGGGAATAGTATCACGTACGATCAACAACACGATCATTAAGTATCGTCGAAGTGGATAAGATAGATCGTTGAGAAAACAATTTAGAAATTGCCATAATTAGAGAATTAAATAAAATGGTTTATAATCATGAATAATTTTGCTTGTAAAATCTCGTGTATTATTTCATAGATAAGCGGATGAAATATAAAGAGAGAAAATATAAAATATAAAGGATATAAGAGATCGTTCGAATAACCGATATCACGAATTTGAGAAAAATCATTTTGATTGTTTTAATTTACCGCATGATATCTTTTCACATTATCTGTTCAAATCGAATTGGCATGTGAATAAAAAGGCTTGTTTCGTGCAATAAAAGCACCAAGCTTGGAAGATCCTTGAAATTGTTGAAGCGTTATACGCCGAGCTTTCGCGATTTTATTGGATTCGTCAATGCATCTCAGCGATCCGTAAATAAGCTGATATTTCAATTGAATCGACTTGCTTTCAACGATTCCGAACATGCACATCTGTCCCTTCCACCTATTACTTGAGCAGTAGCTGTACCGAATCCAACTCCTGATCGAATAAACGAAGGTCGTGTTTTACGAACACGACGAGCTACGCATTCGCATTTGCACGTTATCACCCGGGATACGATGCACGCGTGCGGAACGTGTGCGGAACCAATGAAAAATATAAATTTCCTTGTAAATAAAACATTCAAATCCGATTTATTCTCTACCTGAATTTTTTTTATTTTATTCCATAATTCTCTTTTGAATGCTTTTATACGATTTTCGTGATAACGATTTTATATAGTTTTTTTTATTGCACTGACAATGAGTGATAAGCCGAGTTAAATCGACAAAAAAAAAGAGAGAGAGAGAGAGAGAGGGAGGGAGAGAAAAAGAGAGGGAATTCTCGAAATTTTAAATATCTTTAAAAATTAATTACAACATTGATATTGTCGCGCACATTTAAATAAAACATTTAAAAATATTTATACTTCTATCGAGAGAGGATTAAAACGATATATTGCTTAAATAAGACATTTAAACTATTGATTCTTCACTGTCTTCTTTCGAACGATTTTATATCATTTATCTTTGGCAAAATTTTATACAACTCTGTTCATATTAATCATTCTATGAGTGATCAGTTATAAACGAGAGATATAATCGTTGAAATCTTAAATACCTTGGAAAATTAAATTTTTCAATTTATCATGTCGTTAAATGAGATAGAAAAGATCAAAGGGATGGATTACCGCGAATAACTTATCTGTGCTCTCTCTCTCTCTCTCTCTCTCTCTCTCTCTCTCTCTCTCTTTTTCTCTTTTTCTTGAGAATGAACTTCTGCTCGAATTCGAAGATACTCATGGATAGAGATTTTTCGAATTAGTAGAATCCAATCGAGAATAACCATGCATTGAAGATAATCGGATAGATAATCATGAGATACTTCAAAGATTCGAATTGAATCTTATCCGGATCGATAATTAATTTTTGCACGATTTAAAGTATTTCTTTAACGATTTAAAGTATTTATTTTATTTCCGATGAGAAATAAGAAGGAACGTCCCGTTCATCATTGTATCAATGTAATATTATTTCTTGATTTTATCTTTCGATTTTTATTGCTTGATTTTTTATTTAATAAAAAAACAAAAATTTAATAAAGAAATTCTACAATTTTTTTTTTTATTTCTATTCGAGTATTTTCCTCTTCTTCTTATTTATGTTTATTATTCTGTCGTTCGATAAAAAAAAAAAAAAAGAAAAAATTTGTTATTAAAATCAATTTAATAACGCAACACGTTAAGTATTTTTTCTTTTTTTTTTTTTTTATAACATAAATTTCTTTCCATAATATATTGTCAGGTTTTACAAAGAAAATATTTTATGTTATTCGTCAAAAATAAATTAATATTTCTCTATAAGACTTAAAATTCACTTGTGAAATGTTTGCATTTTTGTCAGTTGTAAACACGCAAGTTAGTTACGATCATCCATCATATGTGGATACTAATTATGATTTCGCAGCTGTATTATTGCGCGCTTAATTTATTCCCATTATCATCGTCGAAGCGATCAAATAATTATAATTGCATACTTCATTGATGAAAATACCTATTCGTTTAGGATGTAACTGGTATATTCGTCATCAACTTTAAATCGTACGTTGCTCTTATTAAATTAAATTTTCTTTCTTCTTTTTTATTTTTTTTTCTCTAATACTTAAAACTACATGTGGATTCCAACCGAGTTTTCTAATCAATAGTAGTATACAACGATTAATTCATAAAACGATCGATTATCCAAGAAAAAGTATATTTGGTTTATTATCGTGTTTGAACTTGCAAGCAAGTACAACCTTCGATCTAAAATAACTCGTTCGATCTCACCGCAAAAGAGCTGTAACGACCTAACTTCGAAGGTAAATACCGATCTCCATTTTGCTCGTTAGCGTGTCGAGAAAATCAATTTCGGTTAATAGCGACTTATAAATTTACTGGAGTGTATAGATATATATGGATACTAACATATTATATGAAAAGAGTGATTGGACAGAGGAACGATCATGAAATCGATAAAATTCAAAAGTCTCTCACGTTAAAACACGAAACGCTTTTCGATGAAGATGAGAGAGAGAGAGAGAGAGAGAGAGAGAGAGAGAAAGAGAAAGGGTAGGGGCAGCGAGTGAACGACAATAGAATTTCGCTAATGCATTTATAGAATGGATGGTGCTCAAGATCTTATTGAAATTGACATTAGACATTAAATACTATACTTTTTATCGTATGAATATCCTGTTAAATGAAATATTGAAACTCGGTAAACCAGTCGACACATGTTATATCCACGTTGCTTTTGACGGCGACGAATTTCTCGCATCGGTGATTCGTTTCAATTAAAATGTCGCGTTTCAGTCACGTTGGAAAGTTGAAGGCTAGAGGCAGAGACGAAGGAAAAAATATCATTCTATTCCGGTATGACTAGACTGGTCTCTCTCGAAAAACTTTTGACGTTTCGAACGTAATAACAAAAATAACGCACAAAAGAGAGCACAGCTTTTTTTCTTTTTTGTTACACGTCTCTATGCGGATACTATCTATTTTTATAAAACTTCCTATTTTTAATTTACGTAAATTTTAGGAAAAAGAAAAAAAAAAGAGTTTTTCGATTACGAAACTCGATTGATAAACTGTGAACGAGAGAAAGAAAGATAAATAAATAGAGATAGAGATAGAGAGATAGATAGACATATAGATAGACAGATAGATAGGGAGAGAGAGAGAGAGAGAGAGAAAGAGAAAATATTTGTTGACAAAAAACGTAGATATCCGGATTTTTTTTTCATGTGCACAATTAAATAATCCTATCTCTCAATGTTTACACTTTCTATATATATTTCGTTGAAATGTTGATATTGATATTGGCTCTTACGGGAAATCATTGCATATGGGAATATGAACTATTCGAATAATTGTTTGTATATTGCAAAAATAGTATTAAAAGAGCCAAGAATGATATGAAAGAGAACAAACGCTCATGTTATTTATTAAAAAAAAAAAAAAAAAAAAAAAAAAAGTATTCGACATACGGTCAATATATTGTATTGTTTATTATGTCTTACGATAGCCATTTGAGTTCCTTTCTTTTTCCTTTCTTTCAAAGGGATGAAAAATAAAGAAAGAAACAATAAAAAAAATAAAAAAAAAAAAAAATAAAAAAAATGTGATATATTTTTAAATTTCATCTTCAACGACATCTATTCTCACATGTTTTACTTAAAACTCATAAATCATTTATTACTTATAGAAATAATTTTTATATATTATTCGTTTGAGTTTTTATTCTCATTTGCGTCAATGTAAATAATTACTTTTACCGAAATCGTATTTCACGATATCATTTGAATGATATTGTTTCAGAATCATATCTTTAAACTTTTATTTCCGATTGAAAATATTCTAGTAAAATTTCTTTCATTTTATCACGTGTATTACGTGCAAATATTTCATAATATAGATTAATAATAATATCATCGGACATAACAGTTCCTTTTCTCGATTGAAAAAAATCCTTTCTTGTTATTGCGTAACAATTTAAATTCTAAGGAGAAAAAAAAAAGAAAAAAAAAAAAAAATAAAAAAAATAAAAAATAAAGAAAAAAGTGAATTTTAAAATGCTTTTATAAAGAACAACTTGGCGATTTCTATAAAGACGATGGCGGCGATTTTTCTTTTTGAAATAAACGAATACTCGACGAACTAACCATATTCTCTGCCGTTAGTTAAACTGGCATTTGATTACATAAAGAGTACCAAAAAAAAAAAAAAAAAAAAAAAAAAGAAAAAAGAAGAGAAAAAAATCATCGAAGTTGAAGGAAAGTTAGACGCTCTATTGAAAATTGTAAGGAGTTCTTTTATAGTTAATTCCACTTTGAGAAATTCTATCAGCGTAAAGGGTCGTGCAAAACTCAACGAAGAATTCAGGAGGATCGTAACGCGCCAGAAATGAAAAGTAAGAGAACAAAAACGTGAGGAAGGAAAGGAAGTGTAAGGGGGAAGCAAATACGTGGGCAAAATCGATAATACATGAGATCAATCGATATCGGTCGAATGTATCTTCGATATCGAATATATTTCACTCGTCATAAGAAAACAAGGCTCACGTTTCTCGTAAACGTGCGTGCAATAACGTTCCTTGATATCGAAGAATCATAAAGATCTCTCTTTCTTTCTCTCTCTTTCTCTCTTTCTCTTTTTCTCTCTCTCTTTCTCTCTCTCTTTTTCTCTCTCTCTTTCTCTCTCTCTCTCTCTCTCTCTCTCTTTCTTTCTCTCTCTTTCTCTCTTTCTCTTTTTCTCTCTCTCTTTCTCTCTCTCTTTTTCTCTCTCTCTTTCTCTCTCTCTCTCTCTCTCTCTCTCTCTTTCTTTCTCTCTCTCTCTTTTCCTCCCTCTCTTTTTTTCTTTATGTTTTAAATCTATATTGCTTTTTCTTTCTCTCTTTTTCTGTATTTATTGTCAAAAAATGCAACGGCATTCAACATAGTCACTCACGTAGAATATTACGTATCACACATATGCACAGAATAATGAATTTTAATATTGAAAATTTCGTTGAAAAAATTAATAAAGACTAGAATATTTCATTGTAAAAATTTAAAAAAAATTTTATGTGATTTTTTTTAAAAGAAGAAAATTGTATCTAAATAAATAAATTTAATTAGTTAAGAATTTCTTACGTCTATTGAGACATTGCTCAATAATTCGTATTAGTCAAGAATTCGTAAATATCTATATATGCACATAATTCGAGCCATTTGACATAACCGATGATAATAAATGCATGTTAAACATATATGTATATGAAAGTATATACGAAGAACGGTATGCGTACGTTTACAGGATACCTAATTATGCGCCAAAATGATATGGGACTGCTGCTTTAATATTCTGCAGCTGGTCCTTGTTATGCAGCAAGACGTTACGTATTATGGCGCGGAAACATGTTTGCGACTACATTTAACTTATTCTCTCTACCATTTTCTTTTCATACGGTTTAATTTAAAAAGACGATGCGAGAGGAATCTTTCGTGTGCAATCACGATAGTTTCACATTCGGCATATATAATTAGTAAAGGTAAAAAGCTTGCGTAAGTACGTCCGAAAGAGAGAGATAGAGAGAACAATTTAATTTTAGTTAAAGAAAATTTTAGCGAATAAAAAGAAAAACGAAGAATTAAATTAAAACGTTTAAAAAGTATATTGTGTGAAACAATATATAATAGGATTTTATTAATTAAAAATAAAAAAAAAGAAAAGAAAAGAAAAGAAATTCAAAAGAAAGAATGAAAAGAGAGAAAGAGAGATAGAGTGAAGAGAAAGAGAGAGAGAGAGAGTTGTAAAAGCTCTTGACACCGATGGAATCGCACTATTACAATAACAATATGTGACGAGAAACTGTTCGTATTCGAAACTATAGAAGCGGAAACCGCTACTAAATCTGTTCGCTAAATTTAACGCGAACTAGAAAGACTCGAGATTTTCTCTTAGGTGTGTATGTATCTACATATAATACCTATACCTATGGCATATATTTCTACTTACGTACATATATATATATATATATATACGTGTATATATATATATGTATATATATGTATATATATGTATATATATGTATATATATGTATATATATGTATATATATGTATATGTATATATATGTATATGTATATATATATATATATACGTGTATATATATATATATATATATATACGTATATATATATATGTATATACGTGTATATATATATATATTTACTGTCGTAGCCCTGTGGGCTATTTCCAACTTTTCCTTCCTAACTTTTCTTTCCCTACTTTCTCCCTTGTTCTCCATACTTTATTCTATCAACAGCGTCGTTTCGCGTTTCTCGATTTTTTCGAACGATTACGATGCCGAAAAAGAATCACATGGATAACTCTTTTTCGACGTACTATGAATTTTTGAGAGAAAAGTTTCGACTTGTATTTTTATTCTTAAAAATCATGGAATGATGCAAATTTAACGAATACGTGACAAACTCATTGTGTACATTTCCAATTTTTACGTCAATGCATTACATTTCAAACATATCTGATCGAAATTGAAAAAAAAAGGAAAAAAAAGAAAAAAAAAAAGAAAACCTATTTCGTTAATCATATTTGTAAAAACACGATATTGTATGTATATTATTTTTGTTTATATTCATTCGAGTTAATTAACTTTGACCTATGTATGTACATTTTATAACTTTACATAACACACACATACACACTCGTTAGATACTTCTTTTTATAGTTCAAAATACTTTAAAAATTATCCTACAAATCGTATATGTTCGTTAGGAGATAACTTTATAAATGGATTTAAATTTAATCGCCAAGATGAGTAATATTATCTCGAGAAAAGGACTCTTAGCCAATTTAGTTTTAATTATTTATCGTTATATCTTACACTTGATTGTTAACATATCTATTTGTTTTCTCGCCTGTTAATAAAAGATATATGTACACATGATGGCCAATAATTTAATTATCAATTAACTCGAAATTTTTAAGTCAAGTAAAAAGAAACTTCAGTAAAAGATTGAAATCGATTAATAAGTTGATATTTATTATTTCATTCAACTTCATAACATTATATTTCTATATTGAATAATAATGAGAATAATGTAGTATTGTTACAGATAAATACTAAATAAATCAAACGACAAAGTGATATTCATTTATCTCTTTTATTCCCATATAATTTAAAAGGTTAAAACCTAACGAAGAAAGCATTTATAATGGCCTATATAATTTTTACGACATTGTTTCAATAATAAGATCGTTCAAATTCGTCTTTGAAGTCTTGGCCTATATTTTAAGAACACTTCGTAGAAGGAGACCACTCGTTCACGTGGCGCATTTCCAAGGTGCACTTTGTACAAGCCCATGTTAAATGCAAGTTCAGGGAGGGTAACGTTTACGGCCTTCGGTCTTCCATTCGCCAACTACTTCGATCACCCGACGAACCTATGCACCTCATCGTATATACTCACCGTTACCATCTCGACGCGGTTATTGGCTGCTATACTCGCATGGGAACATAAATTATTGCTTTAGTTAGTCAGTCAGGGCTTATCCGTTTTTACGACGAGCACGAAAAGAAGCTACGATTTCGATCGATTTTCTCTTTATCTCTCTCTCTCTCTCTCTCTTTTTTTCCTTCTGTCTCTCTGTCCGTCTATCTCTGTCTGTCTATCTCGATCTTCCTATTTTTCTCTTCAAAAATGTAGCAACTTATTTGAAACGAGTTTGAACTAGTGAAATCATTCTATTTCAACAGAGCATATATACCAATTTAGATCTTGAGAATAGACGTTATTTTCCATTCGGACGTATACGACATTTTCAATTTTATATACGCCATTCATTCACGAACGATTTCCATTCTTTTTTTTTTTTTTTTTTCCTTTTTACGTCGAAACATTGAATCAATGTTCGTTTATATCAAAGATATGTCCATACATTCTTCCATTATAATAATGTTTTTCTCCAAAATTGATATATATATATATATATATCAATTTATATTAATTTATTATATTAATATATTTATTATATTATTTATATTAATATATATATATTAATATTTTTGTAGCATGTACGCTCATTTAAAAATAAAATTGAAATAAATATGATGCAATCTTGAAATTAGAATCCCCAATAATCTAATGTTATCTTTATAAATGAATGTTTCCAGATCATTGGATTTATTCTTACTTTCCCTGGAAATATAAAAAAAAAAAAAAAAGAAAAGAAAGAAAATTAAGATTCTTCGTCTGAAATGTCTCTACAGAGAAATAAATCATGTACGTAGATATATATACATATATATATATATATCAATGTAGATCTATGTACTTATGTAGATATAACATAAACATAGGTATAGTCTTGAAAGAAAAATGATAAGAAGATGTGGTATCGTTTAATAACATTACCAATCGATATTCCGTTCTCAAACGACATTAGATTCATGAGCTTTAAGAAAAATCTAAATTGGGATAAGTCTCTGATATCATTTTGAAACAAGTTTCGAGACTTTCGATCATATAGAATCATCAATGTCGATTACAGCCTATCTCTATATAAGCAAGCATAGAACATCACGCGTAACACTTTATCGAGCACAACGACATGTTCGATCGATTGAACCTCGTGATTTTTTTTCCATTCGGGAAATTGTGAAAAAGTCGTTCTTTTACTACTCACATTTCCACTCTCTCAATTCCTTTTACTATTTTTTATTTTATTCACTTATTTTTGAATGGTCCGAGTTGGATTGATTACAGTTTTCATTATCGTCGATTGTCAGAGAACAATAGCAGTGGTATCGAGAATATCTACAGGGACTATACAGAGAGTACAGATCGTCTTTGATATAGTATACGTTTACTCGAGATAGACTACGTGATCTACTAGGAGCTTTGTCGGAACATTTGATTTGTCCAATCGATAGACGCGGTTCTGCATTTACCGAGATTCCTGTCATTCCAACTCAATTATAGTAAGATAATATTAGATAACAGAATAAAAATTGAATATAATCGATACATAAGTGATTCTACTTCTTCTTCTTCTTATTATTATTACGATTATTATTAGTACACATTTATATTTTCATTTATGAAATATTTGCATATAAAACGAAATATATCAAGAAGTATCGAGAGATGTGAATAATGCGATTGAATTATTTCAATATATGTATAACTTCTACAATCTGATCATTCGATTATTTATATCTAATTTTTTATCATGATATGATATACGTGTATTTTATGTATATATATATATATATATATATATATATATATGAATTATTGGAACATAAAAAACGTTATGATAAAATTTTATATAGAGATTATTTATATTTGGATAAACATCGTAAAAGAATTGAATAATTTTACTCTAAGCAAAAAGATTTGCGTAAATAGAAAAAATTTTCAAAAGACATCAAATTATTAATGATATTTTTAATTACTTTCATATTTAACGAAAATTTTTTAAAAAATATTTTATTTCAAAGAAATATCTTTGAGTCTATGGCATTTAATTTACTATTTTATTTCTCATAGATTTTGCGTTAAAATTTCTAACATAATATTTTTTCAAGAATTAAATGTTTTTAATAAACTTCGAAAATATACGAACAAGGAAAATTAAAGGATCGAATAATGTTGATTGGAATTTCGTTATGATTTGAAAGAATAAATAATAGTTCTCTATCGTAACTAACATTTTCTTTTCTCTCTCTCTCTCTCTCCTTCCCCCCTTCTTTTTCTTGACTTTGAGTTTTTTCTTTTTCTTTCGGCAAGCTTCAATAGCTTTCTCAGCGACTTTGAGTAAAGAGGACAAAAGAGTCATAAAATCACGTACTTTCTATGTCCTTCTGGGAATAAGTTTGGACCATGAGTTAACTCGAAGAGTAAACTTTTTTTTCAGAAAAAGAAACTGTGATGCGAGTATTCGATGTTTCTTAAACATCATTTCGACAAACTTATTTGAGGTGAAAGGAATAGAAGAAAAGACAGAGAGAGAAAGAGAAAGAGAGAGAGAGAGAGAGAGAGAGAGTGAGAGGCGGGGGGAGCGGGGGGAATAAAAATATGAGAAAATAAAAAGAAAAAATGATTCTAAAAAGTAAAAGAAAGTATTGTACAAGTAGTTACGTTGAAATATTTTGAAACAATGAAAAAACAATGACGATAGAAAAGAACATTGATAAAGTTACAAATTATGGTCAAAGAGATGAAGTACTCTTATATCCTGATTGAGTTTTTCGATAAAGTAAATATCTTGAAAGCTAAGAGCTTCGCTAATTTCTGGTCTAACGGTCTATAAATGAGATAAATGAAAGATTTTCTGAAAGTTTACCTTTTGTCTTTCAAAGTTACGCTTTTATCCGTGCTTTTCTTTTCGATATATGAGTATTTATATAAACATACATACGTAGTGTTTCTCTATGGATATACAGTCTCTTAATAGATATATATATAGAAATATTCAAACATTTGAAATAGGATATTTAAATTTTTCTAAAATGAACGAAGAGTTCTGTTTTTTTATTTATTTATTTATTTATTTATCTACTATCCTTTTTTTTTTTTTTTTCTTTTTTTTTATAAAAAAATAAAGATTATTTTTTAATTCTTCTTTATCGCAACTACGTAAAGTAAAAAATTATTCCTTGATATTTTCCTTGATACTTTTTTTATAATTATTAAAAAATTTCCAATTCTTTGTTGCCAAAGAAAAAAGAAAGCAAAAAAAAAAAAAAAGAAAAAGAAAAAAGAAAGAAAGAAAATTATCCAATTTCAAAAGTTTTCTCGAATATCGTTGTAACCCACTGTATATCGTCGCAGGCTTTAAGAGAGAAGTAATCTTCGTAATATAGCCTTGATATTGGACTATAAAATCTCAGCCGTTAGTATATCTGACTACGAAATGGTACGAAAGCACTGCGAAATGTGTCGTAGTTGGTCGAGGTGAGGATTTCACCCTATACATTACGAATGTGAGGAGAGGAGCTGTTAGTATGGTTACGTCGTCGTCACAGGAACAATCGTTATAGTACGAAAGGGCGCAAAACACTTTCGTAAATTACCATTCACTTTTAATAACGACTCTCGCACCCTTCCATCGTATAAACGATTGAATTTTGGTCTCCTTTCTGTCTTATGAAAGATTTACTCTCTCGATAGACTTCTCGATTGTACTCCTACGAATATTTTTTAAAAAATTTTCAATGACGTTACACGCGATAAGTTCCATTTTCTTTTTTTTTTTTTTTTTTGTTCTCATTCATTTTCTTTCTGCTCGTAACTTCTCGTTAAATACTCAATGAAATTCATGATTATGAAAGTGATCTAATTATAAGTCTCACATAACGTATATATGTATGTATGTGTATATATATATATATATATATATATATATATATATATATATATTCTATCGTTCCTTGGAAATTTCGTTTGAATTATTTAAAAATTATTTTATTATAAATATCACAAACGAAATATATATATATTTATTTTTTGAAAAAATAATTCTTTTTTTTTTTTTTTTTTTTTTTTTTTTTTTTTATTAAAAAGAATTTGAAGAATATGGCGTTACAGACATATATTTTTTAATATCTCAAATGACTTAGAATACTTTCATAGACATTTCGATACATATGTATATATCGTTCCATGAATTTACAAGCTTTATCGTTGAAATTTTCGTTAGACAGCATAAAGTTCAACTATAGATAAGATAACATTCCAATATTATTACTTCGTTGTCAGTCGACATGGATTAAACTATTTTATGATCCATTTTCTACGAACACAAATAATTTTCATCGTCATATTATGATATCCTAACTACTCTATTATATTATATTTATATTAAAATAGATAATATAACTTCAATTTGAAAAATTCAATACGCGATAACTTTTCGTGAATCTTTTTTTCTTTTTCTTTCACGTCTTATCGCAAATTATTTTATTTTCCTCGGTAATGATATTATTCTTTCCGTGTGTAGTCCCTGAAATCGCTTGGAGAATCTTTCGCATGGTGTCCAATTATTCGCGACACGATCCGGATACGAGGCACGATCGTGTTTCGGTTCGCTGAACATCGAGGCGCATAGCTTCCGTAGATACGTCACAACTTCTTATTGGTAGGTATATGTCGGTGACCAAATAACATTCTATCCTCGTCCATAGATATCTATTTCTTCTTACTTTTTTTCTTCGACGATGCTATTTTTCTTCAAGCTATTTTCTCATAGTTTATGACTCAGTAGGGAAGATAGTTGCTTACCGGTCATCTAAATCGTACCTTATAAATTTTTTTTATTATTTTTTTTTTTTTTTTTTTTATTGCCGTCTGTAAAAAGGTATCTAATGGCGAATATAATAAATCTATCGAAGGAATTAAATGTTTAGAAAAGGAATTCTTTCAATTATTTATAAATATACGAAATGATCGGATATATATATATATATTTTTTTTTTTTAATTAATTTATCTAATCAATAATAATCTGAATTAAATATCAAATAGAACATATGACATTATGATGTATTAAGCGAGACAATTTTGACAACTCTACTTTATTGTAATTAATCAAATGGTAAAAAGATTGAATCGATCAATGGATTAGATTGACAATGGAGTTAAATATTTCTACGTATTAACAAAATATTGATATAGAATTATTTGTTCATTTTGCGTGTACTTCGTACACTATTTCTGTCAATTATACACTTATATATATTTTATATAATTTATAGATATATGTTGAATGATAAAATTATATGTCAGGAATTATCAAAGAAAGTTGTGATTTATTTCATTTTTCTGACTCCGCCGTATCTTTTAGAAAGGTCAAACTATATACTGTCGGTCATTATATGAATTACGTTAAAAATCTTGACTCGTAGACATATACGTAGATACAAACATACGTCAGAATGAAGCTTCATCAAACTAGTTAAAACAACGTCGATAATCTGGTAAACTCAATTGGAACCAATCGAAATATGATCGTTGTTCGATGTATTAAATGGATGCAGCTATTCAATATCTTTCGTACGAAGCATGTATGCTTTCAACGATAGATATAATAAATAAATTACAAGTTTAATATTTACATCTAATTAAATTTATTTACATTTAGTTAAAATTTATTTAAACGGCAATATTAGTTCGATATTAATTGCGATAGAATATGTATCATAAAAAGAAAGGTTTAAAATTTTTTAATTAAAAAAAAAAGAGGTTCAAAATTTAAATTTAAAAAAGATTTAAACATTATACCGAAAGTAATATCGTGTACTTAACTTTGATCATGTGGAAATTTCTATATGCTGCATCTAAAGATTAATACAGGCTAATGGTGATATTACTCTTTCTTTAATATTATTTTTATCTATAATACAAAATAATATCAAAGCAAAATTTAATTCCCGATATGACTGACCGGAATTTAATGTTTAAACAAATATAGTTCTGTTTAAATCGAATAAATAATTTATTATACCTTATGTACATTATTACGTTGTTTAAATAATTATAAAATAATTAGAGATATAAATTATTTAAACTTAATCGTATAGAAGGCTAGAGTTTCGATGTTTACTCGTCGGAATATTAAAGATATTTGAGAAAATAATAAAAAATATTAAATAATTAAAATATTAAAAAATATTAATTCGATAATTATTAAAGTCGTCGACATATTTGTTTTATTATTTTGTAACACTTATTTGCAACGATTTATACTGTAAAATTTTTATTTAAAGATTTCATCTATCTATATTTCAAGAAATGTCATTACAAATTAATAATCTTTTATTGGATTTAATACTAGCTCGTAAAATTAATGTAAAATAATATTTCAAATATGTTGATAGAATCAAGCAAGCTAATAAAATAAACAAATATTTAAATCGATGAATAAAATGAAAAAGAAAAGATAGATAGAGAGAGAGAGAGAGAGAGAGAGAGTAAGAGAGATATTTTAGATTTAAATATTTTAGGAATAAACAACGGTGAATAATTTGGTGAAAATGTAAACTAATAAATAAAGAAAAAGTTACTGATAATAATATGGAAGACTTAGAGTAAGTCTTAAGAGTAATCTCGACCGGAAGCTTTTAAACAGTCGAGTTTTATGGTTGTTACCTGTGAATTTCTCGAAAGTCTTAACTACTTTTTTCCGTCTCTCTCTCTCTCTCTCTCTCTCTCTCTCTCTCTCTCTCTCTCTCTCCTTCTTTCTCTCTCTCTCTTCCTTCCTTTCCTTTTTTACCTTCCACTTTTTTTCTCGTTTACTAGACTAAAGTCTCATCTCCTTGCCAGGAAACCATGAATTAATACTTTTCAATTGGGGGTGAGTATCCTCGAAGAGATGGACGAGAACGAATAAAAATGGCATTTTTATGAGATTCCAATAACATCAGTGAAAATTTAACGAACCAATTTTCTAGGAATATCGATGATTTAATTGCTTGAAATAAAAAAAAAAAGAAAAAAAAAAGAATGAAAAAGGAGCATTTCTTATTTCTTACGGTATACTAGATTGAAATATAAGCTGCTATTTTTAATGCGACAATCGTGATACTTTCTCGTACTTCATTTGTGATAAAAATGAATGAAATCGATTGAATACAAGTAAAAGATAAAAGATAAAAGATCATGGATTAAAAAGAAACAACGAAGGATGATTCTCATATCTTTTTCTTTTTTTTTCTTCTTTTTTTCTTTTCCTTCTTTTTATTGTTACAGCTATGTTAAAATGATCTTATTGACATACGATAGTACTCGATTTCATGCGACACGTACAACAGGAATGGTTCTTGAGACGAGATTTTCAAGAAGCATAATATTCACAATGAGATTTTCAAAAGATATTTGTACAAGTAGATACGTATTTGCATATTCACGCTATAAAACTCTAGCCTACTTTTGAGAAATAGGTTTTTCCATTTAAAGAATATACGAATACGATTCTTTTTCTCTCTTGCCTTTCTTTCTTCATGTTTTTCTCTTTTCTTGAAAAGTACGTTTTAAAGATACCTTCGAAAATACCAACGTGTCAACAAATTTCCCGACGAAATTCTTTAATCTTTTATTTCTCCTCCTTAAACGTTTCTCTTTTTATTTTATTTAAACTCGAATTAAAAAGACAAATTAAAATTAATTTCGTTAAAGACGAATTAAAAAATTTATTCATTTAATTTTTTTTTTCTTTTTTTTCTTTTTTTTTTTTGTGAATTACTTCTCGAACAATGATATACGTACATACGACGTACGATACAATTTTGATTCGCTGTTACGTTTAGAAAATAATGATTTCATATAGTTTCATTTGTATTTCTCGACACCGAAGAGATTTCTCATTAAAATTAATAGTGATAGACATTGACAGACGTGTGAACGTGGAGTAAAATAATTATTAATGGATATAGATAACCAAGCGTCCTAACTCGTTCAAATATAGACTTTACTCTTTAAATGGTTTTCGCTATATTATTTTCTTATGTATTTACGTACATACGTATTGATCTTTTTAATTATGTCGATTGAAACATATATACGGTAAAAAATAATATCAAGATAATATTTAAATTGCGCAGTAAATGTGTTTCATTTAAAAGTAAATAAATATACGAGAGATAATATATCGCACTGAACTAAACCGTATGTCTGCTATACACAAACTAATCTATGTCTTAAGAGGCTACATATTAAGACGATCGATAATGGTTTAACCAAAGTCAAAAGATAAACACAAAAGAATAAATAACTTTATTGTCGACATCGAACTACGTATCGTTTACTTTATATTTAATCGTGACCTTTCCAACACTTTATTTAATATTAGTTAATTAAGGATGACTTTGTCATGATGATTCGGTCAAATAACAATGCGTCTAGTCGTGCTGTTTCGTGCATTTTGAACGAACGTGACATACGTCATTGTGACGCAATATATTGCATTTTTGAAATTTATAAAGATTATTGCGATTTGCTCGTCAATGATGGATCATGGACGATCTCGAAACGAGAGATCATCAGTATAATAACTACGAGGTAAGGCAAATGTTAATAAGTTTTTTCAAGAATAATTTATGCATAGAAAGAAACAAAAAAGAAAAAAAGAACTTTTTTCAAATTTCTTTGTTGGCATAAAGCAGCATTAGCCAAAGTAGAGATAGTGAACAGGTTTAAAGGGGAACGATCGATTTATCTTTCTAGATGAGTTACTTTCTGATGAAAAATTGTAAGAATTCTAAAAGGCTATTATCATGAGAAAGATATTGTTTATATCAAGAAATATTATTTATCGTAAAATCATAATGTCCGCACGATATATAAAATAGAATAAAATTAAATAGAATAAAATTAATGAAATAATGATGCGAACGTATTGCCTAAATATTCTTTACAAAAATATAAATATTTGTATATTTTTTATTCTCAACTCGTTTGTTTTATCCTTTTTTTGAAAAATTTTCTTCTAGCAATTTCAACAATCAAAATGGACGCGTCATGAGTGCTTATTTTTTTTTTTTTTTATTCGATCGCTATACTTTCTATTTTGTATTTTAATAATTATGTCATATTCGTAGATCTTTCTTCAATACTTCTAGCTCGAAGATTTTTCTAAAATATTGAAAGATATCCAAACAAAATATCATTAATTTATAGTTGAAAGAAAACATACATATATACATACATATGCATACATATATACTGAATATATACATATATATTGAATCATATATATATATATATATATATGATTCAATATTGCAGTGAAGATGACCGAAGAACGAAGAGATAAATCGTCTCTCACGGAAATCCTTAGCGAATAAATCGAAGTGGAAAGAAGGAGGAAAAGAGATAGGGAAGAGAAGAGTCGTCCCACTTTCAAGCTTTACGAGGACTTTGCATTCTCGCGAGAAATGCGTGCATATCGCATGGATCTTGAAGAGCCTTAGATGTAACTCAAAGGGTGGGAAAAATCTACGACGCTATCAATTGCAAGCTATACGAAAAGGTAAACGAGTACGTAGTAAAGGATCAAAGATGAGAAGAAAGAAAGAAAGAAAGAAAGAAAGAAAGAAAAAGAGAGAGAGAGAGAAAGAGAGAGAGAGAGAGTCGAGAAATAAAACTAAAAAAGGAAAAATCTGAATAGTCCTGAATGAAAGGGGAGAGGAGGTGGGGGAGGGGGAAGGAAAAGGATCTTCGTAAAATATTGAGGAAAAACGAGGTACCGTATGTAATATAAATGAGGGTAAGAGAGAGAGAGAAAAAAAAAAGAAAAAAGAAAAAGAAAAAAAGGGAGAACAGTCAAAGGAACCAGCTTCGTAAAGAAGATAAAGAAAACAAGTTGTCTACATGGAAATCAGCCTTCTCACTAGCGAACGAACGCTAGCTCACAGATATCTTTCCCAGCTAGTTCGAGAACGATAACGCCTTTATTTCTCGTACATTTTCCCAAGAAGCTAAGAAATTGCTTCGCTTTATTGCCTATGATCCGGTCGAACCTGAGAAATGTTATTTATGCTACTGCCAAGGAAGATCTCGTTTTGTTCGGAATATATGTATGCAGGTACATGTTTTAGAAGCTCTAAGCGTATCCTTACTTCGAAATTTGCAAGAGTTAACGTTAACCGAACAAATCCAACTAATCTTGTATTTTTTTTATTCGATTCATTTTCCTTTCTATCTTTTTCCGTTACTCGTTCATTGAAAAATTAATAAGTTTCTCTAATAAATTTAATATCAACCATCCATTCTCTCTCTCTTTCTCTTTCTCTTTCTCTTTCTCTTTCTCTTTCTATATTCTCTCTCGGAAAGAATGTTTTTTATTTTCTTTTATTTTAGCTCATGATCGATTAACTTAAACACATAGAGGCCTCTTAAGCCAAATGTGTGTATATATAAGTTGTCGGAAAGATTAGCTGGAGTTATTAATAAAAAATATTAATATGAAAAAATGTGAAAAATGAAGTCAAGAAAAAACATATATACATATATATATATATATGTCATTTTGATTTTCCTTCAATTTACTCCCTAAATATTTGATTTTTAACTAAAAACGAAATAAGAATAAATGGCCTAATGTTTCCTTTTTCTTATTTTTCTGTTTTTTTTTTTTTTTTTTTTTTTTTTTTTATGGAGAGTTATTATTTTTAAAAATTGATACAACAACGAGATTGAGATTTTAATATTCATCTCTTATAGATCACATGTAAATGAATATTACAGATATTGAAATAATAATTTCATTTACATGATGAATAAAATGAATAATCATTATTGATCATGTAAACGTATAACATAATATTGAAATATCTCTTGGATCGTTTGAATTTTTGTATGTTCGGGTGTTAAATTTTTTTTTTATAACTCTTTATAAACGATACACTTCTTTTTTTCTCCATACGAATTCCTTTAATAATTAACATAAAAACCATGTACCAAAAATAGAATATTTCCCGTAGGAACAATATCCGGACTTAAGCCGCTTTTCGAATTCGTAACGAATTTTAAAAAGCTCTGATGGACGTACGTCCATTAAATTACAAATTCGTTCTCGTTATATATCGTTTCGTCAATATCGACGTTTAATCTGTACGTTTTCAGCTTGGTTTAGAATACTAAGATTAAAAGATGAATGACACCTCGATATTTTATATTTTTATGAATATCAAAAACAATCATTGTATTTATTCTTACCTTTCCTTCAAAATAATTTTTAGAATGTGCGATATATATCTACAATAGATAAGCATTTTTTTTTTTTTAGAACGTAAGAGAAACAAAATATTTCTTGATTATCGATAAGTATTATCGAAATCGAAATACAATAAATCAATGGAATAATATTTAGTATCAATGGTAATTATCGTGATACTATATCAACGTGATTCAAAACTATTGATAAAATGTAACTAAATTGTACATAATAAATCAATATATATATATATATATATATATATATATATAAAATATAACAAGATATTGTGTATTGTATTAATTTATAAATAATCTAAAACAATTCAATAGCTATGGAAAAATAATAAAATTAAAAATTTCGATTACACGCAGAATAGAATATTTATTTAAATTATCGTATTTAAAATATCACTTTCTTTTATTTTTTTTTTCTTTTTTTAATCGATCGTTCATAAAAAGTATCATTTTATTATAATAAAGTGTTTGTTTATAACAGTAAAACTTATTTATATATGAATATAAATGATAAGATCGAGAATATATAATTTATAGATATATAGATCTTAGAAAATGGAATGAATCCATTTCAATAAATACGATTATAATATCCATGAGGAAACATTGCTCGAATATAAAACATTTAATATCATTTACGCATAGAATATATTAATGTATATTTTCCGTTAAGATGATAATCTGGTGTCGAAGTACCATTATGGTAGGTATGCTATTTATTGTACGCCTATTACTCATGGTGATTCGGAACGCATTGACACCACGATTATCGATTTTGACCAGCGTCGGAGACATATTTCACAAATGTTTGTGTCGTTGGCAGATAATTATTATCACTATAACCGACCAAGCGAAACAATGCTCTCGCATTTCGCGCGTCAACGGTTCGAAAACAAAACTCGATTGAATTTAGCATCGAGAAAACGCTTTTACATCATTTCGTCCGTTCCATTTTCGCCTTGATTATTCTCCGCTTCATACTTCACCGAGACTTTTCGAGTCACGCGAATATTAGCGAGCTTGATCGATTTTTTACCACTCTTTAAGAATTTCTTGGAAATCTACAAAGCACGAGAGATTATGATTACGTCGTAAAAGTAATCGCATATAAATTTTCTATTCAAAATTTCTCGTTATGAACGATATAAAATCAAAAAGAGAGAATTGATTATAGAATTTTAAGAAGTACGATATAAAATAAATCTGACATTGTAAATTATTAATAAACAGTATCTGTGTTTAAATAAAAGAATGTGATATATTCATTAATCATTAATCGCATGTTGTACGTATGTGCATGCGCGCGTGTATATGTGTTGAAATATATTGATAAGTTTAATATAGGTTAATGAGAAATTTTATTAAGAAAAATTTATCTCTGATAAGTATACAATAGGCGTATGCAAAAATTTAGTCTTTTTCTTAAATCTCGTAAAATACAAAATTATTATAATTTTTTTTTTTATCGTTTTTATTTCTTCCTTATTTAATTAGAATTTTATTTCATAGCTATACTATATATTTTTTTTTTCGTAAAAATTTATATAATAATGATCCGTCCGTGAGTATACCAGAGTCATTTGAAAAATTTACGGCTTCTTTTTTATACTGTTCACTTTAAGATGTGTTTCACTTTAAGAAAGAAACTTATGTATATATTAAAAAAGAAAAAAAGAAAAAAAAGAAAAAAAAAGAAAAAATACAAAAAGAAAAACCATGCTTCAAATTTTTTAAATGGTCTTCGCATTTAACATTTCGGAATGGAATAAATTAGGATTTGGCAAAGGTCAGCAAAAATTTTTAATGATAAAATTTATGTTTAATTAATGAGTTTTTATTTCTACCTTTGCATTTATTCTAATGGTAAAATTAAATTAATAAACGTTGCGCTTTTACAGGTTTACATACATATCCTTACAACGAGAGCACTTATACCGAACGTGAGGAAGACGAAATACTTACTGTGAAGTATGAGGATGGCAGATGGTCAAAGCCTTACTACGATTGTGGTGGTGGCAACATTTGGATGTTGACTTATACCGTTCCTTTCTTTGGATATGTTAACGACACATATTTCTTCAAGTACGTATCGAATATATTAATTACGATACATCGAACAGATGAGATAGATAGAGAGAGAGAGAGAGAGAGAGAAAGAGAGAAAGAGAGAGAGAGAGAGAGAGAGAGAGTACGAGGATGAAGATCAATGGGACATATTGAGCGACGTAAATCGATTTTACGTCAGCCAAAGAACGCTCTTCCATCGCGAGGACGACGTAATTACACGCACGGAAGAAGCTTTGTATGTACTAATGAATATTAAAACCTTTCTTACCTTTTCCCTTTACTGTTGGCATGCGATACTCGAGTTGCGTTAATTAGTAGAGGTTTCGAATTGCCGATTTTAATTAATGATGTTCTACGAATACAAAGATACATTTACTTGTCATGTTACCAGAGAAACATTCGAGTTTCCGAGTTTCTTCCTTCTTGAAATTTATCGTTCGACATTACTCGCACGAAAATTCTCTTGTTCTTTCTCTCTCTCTCTCTCTCTCTCTCTCTCTCTCTCTCTCGTTCTCTCGATCTCTCGATCTCTCGTTCTCTCGATCTCTCGTTCTCTCGATCTCTCGTTCTCTCGATCTCTAGCTCTCTCCTTCTCTCTTTTCCTTTCGATCGATCGTTACGATAAGAAAAGTAAAATTGAATGTATTGATGACGAAGGACAAAGGTAAATCGATATTTCCTCGAGGTACTCGACTCAGCTCGTACGCAGCTCAGGGACAACTAAACGGAGACTGAAGCGAGCTGTTACAAGTTACGTCAAAGTTTATGACTTACTCAGGCGCAACCTTGCCGATATTGCTTCAACGAAGTTGAGTTAGCCTCCGGTAAACAAACTACTTTAACTGTTTCAAATTTTGTTAAAAAAGCAAGAAAAAAAAAGTGTGTATATGTATATATACATAGAGTAGTCTGCGTTGTCTGCTGACCTTGTAATTTTCCAAAATCTATAATACTTCCGAACATTTTTTTCTTTCTCAAGGTAACGACTTTTGTCGAAGGGTCATCGAACGTGTATATTTGTTTCTATAATAATCATTACAAATAAACGTTTATTCGTTCGAATAAATTTTCTTCATTCAAAAAAATTGCATATTATTTGTAATAAATAAAGAAAGTCGAATTATTCGATGGGTATTACTTATTATTCCTTGATTGAAATATCATGAGAAAACAAAAATAAAATAGAAACAAACAACAATAGTTAGAGCGGAACGAAGGTTCTGCAAATACCATTTGAGTCCTGTCGTTGGCCATTTGGACATTTCTTTCCAGGCACCGTTATGATGTTGAAAGTATGTTCTGTCGGTTTCGTCTTATTATTTGAAGATTTCATATTGGGAGGTTCATCAGTCTGAGAGAGCACGGGATCAACGAGATTCGTGAAAAAAAGAAGAAAAATCATGGTGGTTGCAATCAGTGCCACTGGAAAGTATTTCATATTTGTAAAGGAAACAGGTATGCGTGGGAAAATAAAATTGGGGAAGAAGGATAGGAAGGTTTTCCTCGAAGGAAAGAAAGGAAAAAAGTGAAAGTTTAATCTTTCGAAAGAAAAACGAAAATAGATTTCTACTCTTCCTTGAGTGATTACGATGATTCGGTTCTTCTTTCTCCGAATAGCACCAACTGTAATTTAAACCATTAAATATAACGTTATTAATTATCACAAAGTTATCAATTTTAAAAAAGGATTCTTCATAACTCGTTACACTTCCGAACATAATATCTTTCATTAGTTTTAACAAATACATCAATAATTATTGTTTAGTGAATATCAATAAAGAAATTTAATGGAAACATTACACATAACGTTGAAACGATTTAGAAATTATTTCTATCGATTATTCGATTCATTTTATTTATATTTTGTAAAGAGATCAAGGCATTCCCTTTGATTTTCATCGAATGCCGAAAATAGATCGAGTATAATTAAAAGATATTGTATACGGAATTCAACGCACGCGCACTCACTCACTCACGCGCACAAACATACATACACACAAATTTCCCTTTAAATGGATTTTTCAATTGTATTGACAGAATTTGTTATACGTTTTAATCCTTAAACTTGACAATTCTTTTGTAATCAACGTATTTAAGTTCATTCCTATTTTTTTTTTTTTTTTTTTTTTTTTCCAATAAAATTACTTATCACACGGAGAATACGCGAATCATACTTGTTTCTAATTACAATATTTTTCGTAAAACAAAATCGTCTCTCGATGACGATCAAGCGTTAAGTTAATTAACTTGCACTTTCACTCGACATTCTTTTTCTCCTTTTCTTTGTTTTCTCTTTTTCTTGCTTCTTTTGATAAAAGACAATCCACGAGATACTACGTGATCGATGAATAAAAAATTTTCATATTTAACAACGAATTCTATACCTTTGAATTATCGAATAGCTTTTATACGAATGCTCGTATACGTCTTTTCTTCGTCTTCACTTTATTTCTCTGTCTTCCTCTCCTTTTTTATCTTTCTCTCTCTCTCTCTCTCTCTCTTTCTCTGTATATATATATTTTTTTTTGTTTTCTTGGACTTCTTATTATCGATATTATTGATTACGCAAGAATTCCTAATAAAAAAGCAAAGATGTTCCCGTCAGAGTATCTACCAACATATCTGTTTCTAGAAACGTTCCACGTTCATATTTATAATCTACTGCCGACTGTATGCTCATGTGACGTAATCTTTATCATTGCTTTGCGAGTGAAAAGTTTTCTCGGAAAGACATAGCAAAATTCGCCCTTGAATTATACACTCATACGTATTTTATATATACATACTATTACAATGTATATAGGGATATAGTATGTATATATGACATACGTATGTATATCCCGTGTTATCGGTGAGAATAAGGTCGCTTGAATTTTATGAAAAAAAAAAAAAAAAAAAAAAAAAAAAGAAAAAAGAAAAGAAAAAGAGAAAGTAACAGAGATTTATGTTCGTAAGTGTACAATTCGATCTAAAAAAAAAAAAAAAAAAAAAAATAATACTCCATAATAGTCAATTCAAACAATTCAATTGGATATTAGAAAGATAAAACAATTCGCAATTTTATTTCAAAATGTTTTGATGCTATCTTCAACGTTCATAATATCGTTTATATACATTTGCATACGTTTTCAAGATGTGCTTTTGAAAAGACTTAACAAAGCATGTCTGTCGAGACACAAGGAATATGTCGAACAAATGTTACATTATAAAATGTTTCTTCGAAATGTTTTCAAGTCTTCTGTTTATCTCGTTATCGATTCGTATCTATAAAGATCAAATTAGATTACGTAAGAGTTAAGAATTCGATTTGTTTTAATTATTTTTTGCGATGTATAATATTATTATATTTTCGATAAATACAATGATTTTTATCCGGGAAATGGAATTTTGTTCGATTAAAAATCTAATCTTCGAACTTCAAAATTATTTATAAACTTGTTACAAGATATTAAATTTATTTCTATATATATATATATATATATATATATATATATATATATATATATATGTATATAAATCTTTGGTAAAATTTCTTTTTAATTATGATAACGATTATCGTATCTAAGTCTAATAGTTGATTCTCTTATAATTTCTACATTATTTTTCTTTCGATGATGTTATTATTAGAACTAACAAACTTGACTTATCGTTTAAACGATACATTGAAAATGGATATCGTCGTGCTCATATAACATCAATTGTATGATTTTACGATCGTATTCTCATCACAATTATATCTTAATCGTTAGTAAGAGAATCTATGTATATCTTTATATAAATTTATATTCTTTGGATACTAGTACGCTTATAACGATCGTAAATTATGAAAGGGATCAACCGTGTTATCAGTTTTATAAATATATTTTTGGAATTTAGAAATAACTGAGGTTTGTATCTCGTTAAAAATATTTGAATTGCGATATTAACAAACGTCAGGGATTATATTCTATGAAGAACTTAAATTCCACTCCATCTTTTTCTCATGTTATTATTACAAACTATTACCATCATTATAATCAGTCATAATATTAAACATTAATCTGTACGTTTTATATGAGTACTATATAGCGTTTAATTTGAGATATTTCATTATCTGTTTATATTGTACGTTACTTCAGTTATTTTCTTATATTATTAATTTTTTATTATTGATGCATTTATTAAAATAAAAGTAATCACTAAGCAAATATAATATGTAAAATTTTATTTGTATATGTGTCTATTGTTCAATATTTTAATATTATTCTATTATTATTATTATTATTATTATTATTATTATTATTATTATTATTATTATTATTATTGTTATTATTATTATTATTATTAGAACTGACCAATATGCTCATCCAGTAGCAAAATATTCTTCAAGAATTATGTTACTTTTCACTATAGATTTCCATTTCTTTAGAAATATAGAAAAATTAATCGTAAGAATAATATTTAAATGATGTTAAAATATTTTTTATTGATAAATATAATTTAATCTTAGTATGTTATTATTTAATTTATCTTTTCTCTTTTCTGGATTTAATATAAAAATATACGATTAAAAATAGACTGGTCTCAAGCATCCATTCGCATCGCGACGATATTGAGTTTTATCATCTTTAACCCCGAATAATGGTGCTTTAATAATGTTTCTTTTTGTACGCTTTTTAATTTCATCCTTGTGATCCTCTTCGCAAGATTCCTTTGCGTTACACTCCTCTACGGCTTCTTCATCTTCAACTTTAAGTTCCTCCTTGGCTTCTTCCTCCAAAGGCATTTTTTCGTTCAACTCGGACAATGAATTTTCTGCCATTTTAATTATCCCACGATTGATTGGTTTTTCCAACAAAAACAAATTTCCTTTCTTCTATCAAACGCAAGGTCACCGATAACTTCTTCAACAACGATAACTTCGATGTAATTCTTGTCTTCCTTTTCTTTCTCTTTTCCTCTCTTCCTTAATACCGATAACGTCCTCTTATCAAACGTTATCGACTTCACCCTGAAAATGTCGAAGAAACAATTCGTTAAATATAATCCGAGCGCAATATCATCAACAACTTATGACTATGTTTGCATAAATTTGCCTCTATATAGATAGATATTATTATCGATATTTCTCTCTTATTTATTTCCTTTATTTTTTTCTATTTACTTAGGCAATTAATTTCAATTTATTATCGATAAGCGTTAATATGCGTTATGTCCGAATTTAAAGTCAACGAAAAATTATTATACAGGCAATATTTCCCTTAGAAATCATGGAGTATTCAAATATTTCTAGAAATAAATAACAAGCGTAATATTTAGACATATTGATTTTGATGATACGATATTCTATTAATTCTATAAGTACTCACCAAAATGAGATATAACAATCGACGTTAATCGCGTTTAATTCGGTTCGATCGAATCGTACTTATTTCTTTGAAACATTGATCTCGAATGATCGCTCTCGAACGACGCAAAACTATCTGTTAAATTCAAAATAATCCTTTTACACTGAACTTCTCTTACCTTTATCGAATTGAAAGTATAAATATCGGATAACGATAAGGTTTTAACTTATCGTTTTCCTTTTAGATTATCTGTTCATATAATTTAACGATGTAATACACATGAAGATGTTTTACTTTAGTTCTAAAAACAGAAAGATCGTTCAAGGTGAAATAGCTTGATCTAATTTTGGCATAGCACTCTTTCTTTCTTTAGTTTTCTTCTCTCTCCTCTCTCCTCTCTCTCTTTCTCTCTTTCTCTCTCTCTCTCTCTCTTTCTCTTTCTTTCTCTCTCTTTCCAAAAGTCGAATTTATCGACAACTCAAAGTCGGCTGTGTTCAAGATACAACATTCAAGATTCGACTCGACAATACACTTCGACGGTCCTTTTCACTATCTCGTGTGTTTCCAACTGAACTGTCTCAACGAAGCGAACCTCTTCTCTGTTTAAACATTGTTTCCATTTTCTCTACGAGTATTCTACAGTGTAACTAACGATTATAACTGTGGTCACTAGACAATCTTTGTCTTTCCTAAAATAGAAAGGAAAGGAGAAAGAATAAAGGAAAAAAAAAAAAAAAAAAAAAAGGATATGTGAACGTTCGAAAAAGTCATTAAACGTCTTTAGAAGAGTATATTTAACAAGTGATAAATAATTTAACAATCTTTCTTTATTCTAGTAATTTTAAATAGAACACGAATTTCTAATTTAATTTTCGAATGTTCCGGTTCGTAATTGGAACCAGTAGAGATCCTTTTCTCTTTTCTTCGATGTTATTAACTTTCTCGATTTTAAAAGTCAGGTCGAACGAAGGTACGACAAGCATCGAACGACCCTTCAAACGATATTAAAAGAAGATTCTGCGGTTTAAACAAAGCCTCGGTAATGAGTAATTTGTTGAAACTGATAAATGGTTTATTTGACTTGGTTTTATATATTCTTTATTCTATAATCTTTAGGAACAAATAACAAATAAACTTGTATGTGTTAGAGAGTTTAGTTAAACAGATGTGTTAGAAAAAGAGACGAGGCACTGACCCGTGATAAAATTTACCGTAACCATGTTACAAATTAGATCTGCTAACTCTCCTCTGGCAGATAATTCGTTTAAGCGTTTAAGCTCGAAAATAGTAGAAAGCCGAGTTTCGTTTGATGGCAAATGTATAGTACCTCGAAAGAGAGAGATAGATAGATAGATAGATAGATAGAGAGAGAGAGAGCGAGAGAGAGAGAGAGAGCAATTGAGCGAGTGTGTATGTGTGTATGAGAAAGAGAGAGAGAGAGAGAGAGGAGAGAGAGAGAGAGAAAGGAAGGAGAAAAAATAAAGGTGCGTTGTAAATGGATTTTTCAACGGGTTAACTGTACGCCACAAGACCCACATAGGTAAATCTATTCGTAGCACGATTCCTTGCATCGATTAAATTGTTAAACTATATTGTCGCTAATAAAATTTTATGAAATATTATCAGCTCGTTGAAGCTTTTCGTAAGATCAATGATTTCTTGATCTATCAAAAAGAAAAAGAAAAGAAAAATAAAAAAGAAGAAAAAAAAATAAAGAAAAAAAAAATCGTTTGATAATCAAATCTTTTAAGATAAATAAAAATATTGAAAATGATAATTTTTTAACAAAATATGAATATAAGTGAACATATTATATCTTTTTTTTTCTTTCCTTATCTTTTTTCTTGCGTCATTTTTTATCAATTTAAAATATAAAAATTAATCCGAAACATATAGCCTATTTAATCTTATTTTATACAGTCTATTTAATCCTTGATTATCTTATTCATTTATACTATTGATAGGTATCTCTATGGACTTTCTAAGCGTTATGATGATATTTGTAGACAGATACTTCGGTTAATGACATAGTTGTTTCCGAGAACACGATCACTGAACCCACGAAAGGAAATTAATCTAAACGAGACCTAGTTTTCGTATATTACAAAGTGAGGTTGACTGTCTGAACGATGATAGACGTAGTATAATAATATAATAATATATTCTTATGATTATTATGATATATCGAGTTTACTAGTTATTACTACATACTACATACCTTGCATATTGAAATGTAATATTGCGATTTTGGGACATTATGTGTTGCTACTTGAGATGTTATTTCGCGACTGACTATTCAAGACAGTAAGACATTTAAAATAGTTCAAAATAAAGGAAAAGGAAAATGGGAAGGGAAAGGAAGAAGGAAAGGGAAAGGGAAAGAGGAAGTGTGTAGGAGAAATTTTCAAATAAAAAGTGTACGGAAAGGAAAGGATTGATTTCTTGATTGGTTGTTGACGTTCTCTGAATAATTCATTTAATATGTTTAAACAATTTCGTGCGATTTCTCATACGTATTGACGGATGAGATGAAAGGATAAAATGAATGATATGAAATATAGCTATTTCAAGGGTAAGCTTCAGACATCCTCGTTTAATCTGAATTTATTGCCTCGTACATTCTAAAAAAGTTAAGAATTTAACTAGAAATTTTTATGATTTGAACAATGACTTGGCCAATATATATTTTATCCTTAATGAACATCGAACGAATTCTCACGGTCAAATTATTCACATGGCTTTTTCGTGAGAAAGTTTAAAAAAATTAAGGGATGCGAGTGGGAGGGATAAATCAACGTGGAAATTATTTTGTATAAACATCGTTTATCATCAATGCCATATTAGATTATTATTATTAGTTTTCTTTTTTTTCCACGGGCAATAAATCTGTTGTCAAAGGAAATGAACGATTTCCGATGTCCTCTCACCTGTTGAACTCGTTTACTCGTTAAGTTCTTCTAATTCACACCCTTCCGGCGTATCTAGTTAAAAAGAATTTTTATTTTTATTCTTTCACGGAAGAATCTTTCATAAATCTTACGAAGAAAGGATTGAATTCTTTTAAAGAAAGAAATAGCAAAGATCTTAAGTTATTGATAAAATGATAAAAATACGTTCGTGAAATGAAGTGAATACTATCGATTGAATCGAGAAAACTTTTATTTGTTCGATGATCTTTTCTTTCTTTTTTCCTTTAGCAATGGTTTTCAAATCACGATTCGTTCCTTTGGAATCGAAAGCTTCAACGTTTTCAGCAGATTCTCGCGAAAGGTTCGCCCCGAGTGCTCTTTATCCTCTCACCCTTAAACCCGTTTGGACGTTCGTGGAATTTTACATTGGGACTGTAGAGTCGCGCTCTATCGGATTTGCAATTACTGATCTTCCTCGAGGGAGCCACACCTGCGAATGATTGAAGACGCGAGAACGACCTCGAATCTCGTCGCTTTGAAATAGAGATGTCCTCGCAATCTAGCATATGGCGACGTTTGTGAGATGAAAAGAAAGGAAAACTCTATTTCATAGCTCTCGGACCTGTTTTAATCAATTCTCGTTTTATGCCGTTAGATTTTCTATTTCTCTTTTAGATGTCTCTTTATTATTCTCTGTTTTTTCTTTTTTATATTTTTGGAAACGAATATTAGGTGTTAATTGAATTTCAAATAATCGGCATTTTCAATAATCAGCATTTAATTGTTTTGTTTTTGGAAAAAAAAAGAAAAAAAAAGAAAAAAAGAAAAATTGAAGAGAGAAATTTTTCATTTTCATACACCTGTAAAAATTCTATAATATTCAAATAAAATTGACTCATGTAGGCGTTATTAAAAAAAAAAAAAGAAAAAAACAAAGAAAAAAAAAGAAAATAAAAAAAGGAAAAGGAAGAAGTAAAATAAAAGAGAGTGAAATACGTCAAGTTCTATAACGGATGATATACGCCTGGGGTTAACCGCTTGTTAAAGTTATCGCTTCTATCGAATATCGTTTCGAAAGTATCGCTTCTATCGAATATCATTTCGAAATTATCGCTTTTATCGATTTTGCAAAGCAATGATGATGTATTATCGAAGGTCGACAAATTAGTTAAATGACGCCACCTGAAGTTGAAAATTCACAATGACGCTTCATAAAACGAAGTTTCTCAAATTTACTGCACTCGAGATGAAAGTTATGTTTTACAATGGAATAATGTGAGAGGATGAATAGCCGTGAATTTAAAATGAAATAATGCGATTTTGCGTGATGACATTCCAATGTGGATTTATGGATTTGCTTTTTTTTTTTTATTACAAACGTTCCCTTTGAAATATATCGTTACGTGTAATTATGAATTCGTAAAATTTCGAGAATTCCCGTTTTTTCTTTTTTTTTTTTTTTTTTTTAATTTTACCACTTTATATTTTATTTTTAGAAATATATTTTATTTCATTCTATTATGTCACGAAATTGGAATATTTTCGAGATAAAGAAATTTTTTGCGATTCGCGTCGAAAAGAGGAATTTTGATTGAGAATTATATTGATTTGATTGAGAAGTATATATTTTGCCTTGTTTAATAATGATCAGGACATGCTTATAATAGGAAACGATTTATAGCAAATCATTTATTTTTTTTTTTTCGTTTTATATTTTTTTTATCAAATTATACATTTATCCTTTTCAAATAATAACCATTCAAAATAATAAAAATAAGAAATATTATTGTACTTCTGTAATCAAATTGACATTCAAATGTTCTTATTTAAATGCACCAATCTATATGATATTCAAATCGAAATGTCGAAACTTAATGGAATTCATACGGTAACCTTTTTATTGGATTAGTGATTAGAGTACAATACGCGAATATTCCTTCTACGTTATATCTTACATATTATACGAATCTATTCGATGAGAAATTGCGTGTTCGAGATATCAAAGGATAAAAAAGAAAGAAAGAAAAAAAAGAAAAAAAAAAAAAAAAAAAAAAAGAAAAGGAATACCATTGAGCTTCGTCGACATTAATGAACTTCTCACGTCCCTTTGAAAACGTAACGTGTAGTCTATATTTTAACGCGTCCCTGAGGGCAAGCACATTTGCACTGTGAAATTCCACCTTCGAGCGAATATTTGTCGATGTCATGCTATTCGTCGATTTGCTATAGACCTTCTTTTATTTTTTTTTTTTTCTTTTCATTTTTTTTTTTTCTTTTTTTTACTGGACTTTCTCTTTGTCTATCTAGCTTTTAAAAAAAAAAAAAAATAACCAGTTGGAATTGGTTGCTCGCTTTTATTGCTCTCGAAATAAACGAAAAAGTATTCGCGAACAAAGCACGTTATTCTTTCCTCTTTTCTCGTCGATGCGTCCCATCTTTTGTACACGTTTGTATTCGATCGACAATTTCGTTTCTCTTATCGCACCGATATGGTTCTAGTTTTCTCGAATTCTCTTGTTGTTACTCGTATTCTACGGTGACGCACTTTACCCCGGTGAAGGCGAGAAAAGAAAGGAAAGATAAAGAGAGGAAAAGAAAGGATGAAATAACTTTACGTAAAATCAGAGAGAGAGAGAGAGAGAGAGAGAGAGAGAGACAGAGCAAAGAAGAGGGCCAGTTCCTTTTTTTATTCGCACAAACAAAATTTGTTTTTTTTTTTTTTAAATTAAATAGAACACAAAAGAATCGGAAATTCATTTCTTTATATAACAAGATACTATTTTTCGTAATATTTAAAAATAATAATTCATTCAATCATTCTTCATTAATTATTTTTCTTCGATAATATGGAATGAACCATTCGCTTTCTCTCGTCGTCTCATGTAATATAATATTTAATAAAGAAGATCAAAAAGATAAAAGAAAGAGTACGCGATAACGATTTTAATATTCCTATTATTTTAAAGAGATCAAAAGTAGTCGAGAAGTTCATGTAACAATACACACTCAAACTTTTCATTCTATCTTCTTCACGTTGACTTTTATTCTCTTTTCTTTCCTTTGATCTATTATCTCTGTCTGTCTGTCTCTCTCTCTCTCTCTTTCTCTCTCTCTCTCTTTCTCTCTCTCTCTCTCTCGCTCGTCCTCTCTCTCTCTTTTTCTATCTCCATTTATTTTCTCAGTGTCGCTGCTGAAAACAGTAATTGCCGCAGCTGAAAACAGTAATTCAATGGTATTCAAAATATCGCGTTGAATTGAAAAATTTCGTTACGAAAAAAACTTTATTAATTTATTACGCAAAAGTTTTATTTTTCGAAGCATCTGCCTTGCAAAATATTTACAAAATTAATTGATTTTCGTATAAACGAATATTTATTACTCGTGAAATAAGATTAAGAAATTTTAGTGAAATAACTTCAATATTCGTTTTGATTTATTAATCTTTGCATATTTCATATTACATTTTCCATATAGTATATATTCTATTCGATTTCGTACTCCCACAATTTCGTTTCAAACATGAATTCTTTTCTAATCATAAAATTAATTTTTTGCTAGTCATGAAATTAATGAGCAATGAAACTGAAGGGTTGCAAGGGATTTAACTTGATATTGTTAATTGGATTATGTGTCTAGCAAAGTCTTTCCAGTAACTTAACACTCGGTGAAATTAAACAATAGATCATCCTTTAATTGGCTTACCTTTGAAGGATGGTCAACCGATATAAAATTCAATTAATGTATTTAATCATGATTCTACTCCAATTCCTAGATCAAATTCAAATGAAATTGAAGCGTTTTAGCGTAAATAACTAACTAGATTAAATTAATAGATTTGAATAAGGCATAGAGAGAAATCGAATACTATGTGCTTTCAAGCGGAAAAAGAAAAATGTCGGAAATCATAGAAATTAAAATAATATATATCTAATAGAATAATACGAATAATAACTGTTTATAAAAATATCACAGATATATGTCTGAAACTATTTAATAAATAACGTTTTAAACGATGATAAGATGAACACGATTATTTTCCGAAACCATCGATCGAAATTTGATCGATGGTAAATTTTTTTTTTTTTAACTAATCGTCTATGTATTTCATGTAACGAGAGAAGACTCCTTAAACTTGTTTTAGATAATCAAATTTCATACGATAAACGGAATGTATCAAAGTTGAACAACAAAGCTTTTCAACTATGTGTGAAAGG
>NC_140815.1:4260000-4347500 GCF_050613455.1 Vespa mandarinia | reverse complement strand
TACAAGTTGTGCATAGAATATTTTTCATCTCGTCGCGTACGCGTACACGTAAATAAATAAATAATGCTTATGACGTAGAAGGATGTCGAGGTGAGAAAAATTTATTGTAATCCTGTGAAACATCATTTGTTATTAATTAATAAATTAAATGCAGTATCGTAATGAACGGTGAAAAATAAATACAATAAAAAAACATAGACAGATGAGAAAATTGAGAATTGATTTAACCGTTGAACTTGTTAGCTCCTTAATCATTTTTTCTAATCATTTTTTTCCTAGCTTATATTTAAAAAAGCTAAAAGTCTTGATGAAGTTTACAATGTTGTTTGAGAACATTGTGTTACCGACACCGATTAAAAAAAAATTAATTAAAGTTTCGTACCTAACGTGGTACCGCATAAATTAAATTTCTTTTTAATTCAACAGTATATCAGATAGTATGGCTTATGCGCCCGCGTACGAATGAACGATCTACTTGAACGAACTAACTTTACGAAGTTTATCTGAAATTGTAAATTTGATATCCTTGTTTGTACATATCAAGAAAATTTATACCTTCTCGAGAAAGTCACTTCAAGAGTTTTATCAATTTTTCTTTCCGAGTGTCGTCCGAGTTTAATTTTTAACTTGTAGCTGATTCAAAAATATTTTTACAAAAAAAAAAGAAACAAAAAAAAAAAAAGAATAAAAAAAAAAGAGAAAATAAAAAAAAGTGTGTGTGTGTGTGTGTATGTGTGTGCGTGAGAGAGGAAGAAATTAAAAATGAAAGTAGTAGTACGCTTTTATTTATAAAAAATTTTTCTCGGAAATGGAAAAGATGACGAGTTAATTATTTGACTTAATTTATTCAAATTAGATTAATGAACTCATTGAATAAATCTTTATTTGCTCTTTTCCGTTTTTTTTTTTTTCCAGAGGTACCAGTGGCATTGATATCGATTTACGAAGAGTCGACATAGATCAGTGCCCTTTACCACCAGAATCTAATCAGCTCAATATATTTGCTGCCAGTGACAAATGTAAAAAGCGTACGACGAAGGTAAATCATATACCCAAATGAATTTTGTCTATATTAATGCATTATTGACTTCAATACCATATGTAATTCATCAAATTTCATTCAACATTTTTAACGCATTTTTTCAAATATTACTTTTTAATATTCATCTCGAAAAGTCATTGTTAGCAATTTTCATGGTTTTAAATGATAACAATTGTTTTTTATTCACAAATATTACTTATATAATCTGCGAAATCAAAAAATTATACGTAAATAATTCATGTTTTCGCAAGGCTAAAATATAGGTATACTATAGTCATTGATTTGGAAATTTCATTGAAAATTATTATGGATCAATTAATAAAAATTCGACATTTATCTCGTACGGAATTATTCGAATGTTCCTTCTATTTTTATTATCATTATTTTTATTATTATTATTTTTATTATTATTATTACTATTATTTAAATTTTGTATGTTATCTTTTGTGTTATTTATCGTATTGTTATTTATTCTGGCAAAACGAGAAGTAGGTTCCATGTTTGTTGAAATACTAGTCACACATATGGATTTACGCAAACAAAAATTTCTTTTTGGGGGTTTTTTTTAGCGCTATGCAAATTCCAATCGTAAATATTCGAATTCAACGATACAAAGTATACCAATTGAATTCATATAACAAACAGAATTTATTTTATTCGAATGCAGTTGGAATATATAACAAAACCAAGAAAAGAAAATTATATACATAAATATATATATTCATATTAAATAATTGGAAAGAAAAAAAATTTTCAATCGTAGCATCGTCAAATTTCAGTGTGTTGCTATTCCTGGATTGGGATTTCGACGTGGAAGTTACCGATGTGAATGCAAACGTGGATTTTATTACCCAGACACGAAGTCAACCAAACGTTATTACAATGGAACCGTGATCGAGGAAGAGTATGAAAAATTGATGATGGTATGTTCTCAAAATGTCTTCACGTCAGATCATAAGCATTTCAAATTGATCCTAATCGATCACTTTTTGGCATTCTATATAATACAAATAACATATATTCGTTTCTCGAATTTTTCTTGGCAAAAAAGAAATAAATAAATAAAAGTTCGAATAAGCAAAGATATCTTTATTTCGTTTCTATGACCGATCGATCGGAAAATATAAAATAGAAATCAAAAATAAAAGAACGGTTGCTTCATGCCTGTATATCGATTCACCAATAGCAAGCGGTTTGATTTTTCAGAATTGACGGTAAAAGAGAATCACGAACGTATTTGCGAGCAATAGGCTGCCTCATCTCGTTACAAGACATGTAATATCTACTGACAGTAGGTGCCAATGTGCATACTGTCGATAACGATTTTATTTGAAGTATAAAAGAAATGTGAAAATTGCGTGAAGATATGTCCCATCCCATTTGTTTCTCTTCGACGTCGACAACGTTTAACGTTTTACACCTACAGCATGTATCAAATTTAGCTGATCATTCGTTTAACCATATAAAACAAATATCATCGTGATTTCGACAAATCAAAAAATAATTAGATGGCAAATATGATTCTCAATTTAATAAATTAATATGTATTGATTATGAGTACTAATAAATTAGTATTAATGTAAAGTTAAAACTACATGTATCTAGTCGACTTTGGATTGTCTCATTTCAAATACCTATAAAATTAATAATATATTATTCTACACGATCAAAGAAAATTTCTGAAAAGAGAAAATATTTTTAGCCATCGACGTGATATTGATTGATGTGCTGTTATTAGTCGGCTATCTAGATACATACATGTATTTGTTTCAAACTAAAAGTTAATATTTCACATATTGAAATAATATAGTTTTATTTTACAGCAACTTCGTTTGACAACTTCGTTGAAAATATCGACAAATCAGTTAACAATGTGTAAATAAAAGTTTTATGAACAACTACGTAAATAAAATATTCCTCGCAGTATTTTTATTTTTCAATTATTTCGATTCAATAAATAATCTGTTTTTATAGACTCTTGTTTATGCACCAAGTCATACTCTTATTTTCTTTCTTTTTCTTTTTTACTTTCAATGAATGCATGTCAATCATGAAAACGGAGAACGCAAATCGAAAGTATTCTCAAGAATACTTTCGATTTACGCAAGTTTATTGGTTGATTGAGAATTGAAAATTTATCGTTTGATTTTGACGTGAAAATTTTGATGTCGTTCAAGTGTCAACTCATGCTTAAATCATTGATATAAATGGACAAAAAAGTTTTGATATCTAGACGAACGAATCGTAAACAAGTTGAAGACTATCAATGGAGAAGATAAAATGTGGAAATAACGTAGATAGGAAAATTCGCAAATTCTCGTCTTGTCTGATTATAATCGATCGGTATTTATTTGATATACGTCGATATCTATCTTTGTGGTTAAATATCGTGATCAATTCTCACGTCGGTGATCTCACCAGCTATCCATCGACTGTCAAATTCCGTACTCAATGTCGAACGATAATTTAAACTTGTTTGTGTCCATCAATAGAAATTCTAATTGCTTCTGGGATACGATCATAAAGGGAATGGAAAATGAAAAAAAAAAAAAAAAAAAAAAAAAAAAAGAAAAGAATTCACTTGGGAAAAAGTAAATATCAATGAATCCTTTAATAATCATTAAAATCATATAAAAGTTAATATTATTAAATTTTATTTTCTTCAAAATTATATTATGCTATGTAAATAATTTTTTAATAATTTAATAGAAGAAAATTGAAAATAGTATTTAAATGTTTCTACGGCTAACTTGTAAATAAAATGTGTGGGAAATATAAAACGAATGAAAAGCGTAAACGAGATTAAAGAATATAATGAATTCGATTTCACATTATGCTCGAATATGAAAAATTTTTTATAAATTTTCACTTGTGGACATTTATAATTTCTAAAATTTCTTTTTCTCCTCTTTTTGAATAGCGGAATAATAAAATCAAGAGCTTTTGTAATTTAGACAATAGATTTTATGATAGTACATCGTTCATCGAACATTACCATCTTTTTGTTCCGCTTTAAAACGAAATGTGGAGAACGTGAAAGTACATTTTTTTTTTATTTTTTTTTTTTTTTTATTTTCTTTTTTTTTCAAGAAATTAAATTAAATTATTTTTCCCACCTATCACGTAACGTTAAAATCGCAAATTTTAATAATATCGAGAACTGAAAATCTTCGAATATTTATTTCTCGAAAACTAATCCATTAAGATTGCGTTTCTAACAGGAATCCATATTTTTCCGATAATAGGAAAAACTACTTTCCCACTCGGCAACGTTCCCTATAACTTGAATGAACGTAACGACGAGTCATTGTTTTCTTGTTTTATAAAAAGAAAAAAGCCAATCGGCAGCTCGGAGCTTATTGGATTATTCGAGAGTATCAACGTAGTTCAGAAATACTTGTTACTTTTTTCACATTTATTAGTCCATTGGTATCAAAATTCCAATTCCAACGTTGACCTATTGAGAATTCTCTTTTTATCGAATTTTTCATAATATATTTGAACGAGATAAAAGTAAAATAATTTATGACGACGTCAAATGTTTTTCCCACTTTTCATTCTTTCACGAATTTGGTTGTGATCGCGGTCAATTATGAATTATTAGTTGTTAGAAAATGAAATAAAAATATACAAAAAAAAAAAAAAAAAAAGAAAAAAGAAAAAGAAAGGGAAAAAAAGGAAAAAAGAAAAAAGGAAAAGTAGTTACGTGGATTTGAGAAAGAAGCTAACATTGCGGTGCAATTTATAAGCAAAAGTTTAAATTTTCTAATGACAAAGAATCTTTTTCCTTGTTGCCTTTGGAATTTATTTCATAGAATAAAATGCACAAGACTTTTCTTGATTCTCGGTAAGACCTAATCCATACGCAAAGACGAAAACCTTCGTTTGTTGACAAGTCGAATATCTTACCTCTTGATTCTTTTGAAATACGTAAATGCAAGAAAGAAAGTGGATGACTGAAATAAAGATGAATCCAACGACTACTACAACGGCATATATACTTATAAATATTTCTTTTTTAAAAGGCATTAGAGTTAACATTTTTCGCATTTCTCATAAAGAAATCCGATATTACGAATAAACTCCCAACTCTCATTCAACTTTTAATGTATTCCTTTATCCTACATTCGTCAGAATATTATTTCGGATATCCTTTAACCTCTTTTTCTCTTACTAGAAAAATTGAAAGAGAAATATTTTCTAATAAAAAAGTTTATCCTTCTAAAAAAAATTATTAAATCCAAATAAAAAGAAATTGTGTCTGATTGTTGACAAATTTTACATTTCGATCATACAATAATTGTCAGAGTTTAACATAGTTACGAATTCGTTAATATGTCGAAATCAAAAGTTGGCCAATACATTATCACAGTTGTTACTTTATTATGTTAATTTTTTAATAATAAAAGAAATGATAATTTTTAAGCGAGGGGTTAATCTCGGACTCGTACATTTCGTGGAAGGTTTTATTAAGATTCATCGGTCTCAGAGAACAAACGAATAAGCAAAGGATTCGATGATGTTACTAGATGGATGGTCCAGGCAAAAGTTTAGAGAACCTGTCAGAATGATGCATCGGCAAACGCGACAGAAGTTAACTCGAAGATTCCCGACGGTCCTAATAACAGGAAAACCGTCAAACTCTCGACTCCCTTGCCAACAAAAGAGATAAATTATGATTTGCTCATGCGATACCTAACCTTTTGCAGGGCGAAGAAAGTCAATACGCCGTCGAAGATTCCTTCGAGTGTCTTCCTTGCGCGGAGGGTTGCGAATCCTGCGTCGATGGCTCGCCCTGTGTCGTGTCCTTGAATTGGCTCATGAGAACAGCTATACTTATCTTGGAATGTTGCGTCATCGCTTGCCTCCCTGCCGTCGCGCTCTTCACCTGGAAATACGGAAACGTCAAGGTCAGTTACCAGTTATCATTTTTTTTTTCTTCTTTTTCATCCTTTTTCTCTTGTTCTGGTTTTTCTTTTTCTTTTTTTTTTTTCTTTTTTTTTTCTCCTTATTTCTCTCTGTCCATTTCTTCTTACTTTAATGAATAACAGTTTAATCCGAATGAAAGTGAAAAGGATCCGTCCTCGTGTTTAAAATCAACCAAACTCTTTCCCGCCGATCTTGCATTTTCTCTCGCGTGGAAGCAAAGCTTTAAACAAGATTAAGAGGTTTCGGAACAATCACGTCGTATCTCTTCACTTGATCTCAGCCGAACAAGGTTAACGAATTAACCTTGATTTATCTGATCATCCATTAAGATTACCCACCGTAACTCACCTAGCCCACATATATTCTAGCCATTCTCTTGTGATAGTTTTGCGAGTCTCGAGGCAACCCAATTTCTATGTTAAAAACTCTTTAACTCGAGAGATCTCGGGATGACGTTTTTTCTTTCATAGATATAAAACGAGATTTTTAAACATTGCTCCTTTTTCCATAAGTTAAAAAACGATCTCATTGCAATAAACTAAATTCAATCTTTCAATGTAGATAGAAATTTTGTATAGCGCGTGTGCCGTGCTTCGCAACATTAGTTCTCATCAGAAGAAACTTTGCTAAGTTTTCCGGTGACCTGAAAACTTTGCATGAGTGAAGAATCTTCTTTATCGAAACAACCCGAAGAAATCGCAAATGGAATCGAGGCGTTGAACGTATGATAAATTCCTTGTGAAATTCATGAATTTTCTCTATCGTTGAAGATTAATTAAAAAGTAAAAAAAAAAAAAAATAAATAAAGAAGAAATATGTATACATTATATATATATATATATATATATATTACATAAAAAAAATAAAAGAGAGACAAGAGCAGATTATTTCCTAAGGAATCACTGATTGTTTCGGTTCCATATCAAGGAATTGCTGTTTCTTTCTCTTTCTCTCTATCTTGTTGTCCTTATTGCTTCACTGGCAAGTGAGAATAGTTTTCCCCGTTTCCCGGTTATGAGAATCACGTAGCCGCAGCAACGTGTTCCTCGGAATATCTATGTGATAAATTGTCTCGCTTGGTATCTTTAATACGAGCTCCCAACGGAGCACTCCTAACTTCTCTCTCTGTCTCTCTCTCTCTCTCTCTTTCTCTTTCTCTTTCTCTTTCTCTATCTATCTCTTTCTCTCTTTTACATTTTTTTACATCTTCATGGGATACCATGGTAAGTAGATCGTTTTCTCTCAGATCTGACTTATGACAGCTTTTGGATTTCTAGATGTAAAGAATCCCTCGAGCACAATTGTAAAGTCCATGATCAACTTTATATCTTTGTAATACCTATATGTGTGTATGTTTACATGTAACACTTGAGTAATGATATTCGAACGAAATATTTATAAGTAGTGAACATTGTATGAGTGATAACGGTACGAATGAATATGTATCGTACAGTTGAATGGTCGTATACTTAACTGAAGCTCATTTAATTTCACGTAGCATGATGCAAAATGCCAATTACCATATTTAAGCACGGAGATGATTAGAGGACATTCCCTAATCATTTGATGAAAATTTTAAAAGATCAACCTAGGAAGTATAATGCGAATAACATACAATATCAACATTATCTTTCTAATATCTATTCCTTCTATATTAAAATACTTATCAATATAAAATCTTACATCTAATTTATAATTTGATATCTATTATAAATAATTCAAATTGCTCGAGTAACAATTATCAATTGGTTTTGTTCAATTGTTTATTTATTTGATTTGAAAAATAAATGCTTTCATTATTATCAAATTGCGAAAGAATACGATTACGACATTGTTAATCATTCACATAATTGTCACCTAGTCAAACGAAATTTCTCGAGGATCATATCAAAGTACTAAAAGTAACTTCAATCATAAATTAATGAATATCTAATTAAGTTAAGTCGAGAACTCTCGAGTTACGTAATTAGACAGCCGCAATATCATACTTATCGTATCTTTTAATGAATCATTCATTGATCTTTCGAAAGACTCAGTAAGGGAAATATGTCAAATAAATATTATCATTTATCTTATTATCTTAATCACTTTTTGAGTAAGCAATACTAAGACCAAAAAATGCATTCTGTGAAGATTTATTCAGACATTTATATATATATATATATATATATATATATATATATATATAAATGTATATTATATATATATATATATAGTATGTGTATATATATATATATATATATATATACATATATATGTACTTATAATTAGATATGTGCATTAATAGTAGGAACTGCAGTCTCTATAAGAAATTCGAATAAGAAAAAGAAGAGAAAACGGTAACAAATCTGTTCATGTTGTACGTCGAATATGAAAGAAGGTGGAATAATGGAGCAACAAAGTAAAAAAGGAAAAATCTTTTTTGGCGCATTTATATGCTAAACTGTTATATATTACCGGATAGTGGCACATTGCCAAGCTTATACGCGCGAATGTATTCCGTGCACGCTTTTTAGAAATGGATGCTGCTATGGGAACAGCAACGTGCAAATTAGACGTTCTTAACGTTTTCCGATTGTGCCGAAATTTTTTATTCAACATAATTCTATTCTTTAAGCTTGAGTGATCGTGTTAAAGAGGAAAAAGGAAAAAAAAAGAGAAAGAAGAAAAAAAAAAGAAAAAGAAAAAGAAAAAGAGAAAAAAACTACGAAGCTGATAACGCCGATAATCCTGATCGTTAATTCAAGAACACGAGCACGTAACTAATTCCTATGGTTTCTGGTTACGTCCAAGCTTTGAAAATGCTTTTAAGACGTCCAAGGAAAAAAAAACGAATAAAAACTGGAGATCATTAATACTGAAATACGATAGGAAAGATCCTAAGTAACGTAAGGTAACCAAAGAAAAATACAGTAGAACGTTCTTAGAACCAACATACTTCCGTAATAGCAACCTTCATTATGCAGTTTTTGTTATACCTATATCGAATTCAAGAATAAACAATATACACGGAATAGATATTGTTTGCGTAGTATTTATAAACAATACATATCTGACGAAACACGAAAAATATAGCTCCGAAAAATGGTCGAATGAACATTGAGTAATATTTGAAATTTAAATTTGTTGAAAAAAAGTAAGAAATAATATTTATAATTGGAAGAGAATTTGGTCTAAAAAAAAAAAGAAAAGAAGAAGAAATGAAAAAAAGAAAAAAAAGAAAAGAAAAGAAAAGAAAATATAAAGAACATCGGTATGTAATCTTTTCTCTCAAAGATTGCACATGTTGGTAGACGATTTCGAGGGTACGAAATAACCCGCGAAATTTAAATGAGTAAGCCACACCACACGTTAAAGAGAGGAGAAGAGAGATCTTTAGAGAATACTAAATTTTATTAAGTGTTATTACTTTCGAAACAAATGAGATTCACGGGTTAACCGCTTGCTTCTATTTGACAAGACGACGTCTATTCTGTTACCCTTGCATCATCCATTCTGGTATTCCTAAGATTTGACTCCCTCGAATAAGAGAATGATTCTCATAGGATGACTTTGAAGACGATCTTTGAGAGTTCATTTTGAAGAACCTTCTATCTCTCTCTCTGTCTCTCCCTCTCTCTCTCTCTCTCATTCCAACGAATTCTTAATTAAGAGTAGATCCCATTGAATCTAATCTCGTTAAGAGAAGACATCAAATTTTATCATAGGAAAATTAATTGTATATATTATTATACATAAGTTTTCTTATCGTTTGGTTTATTAAAACTTAGCTATACTAAATAAACTTTTAACATATTAAAATATTATATAAACGAATAATTAAAATATAAATATCTGTTAAGTTCATAATTTTTATTATTTATTAATATTTTTAACATTTATTTACATTTAAGTTTTATCATTGATCTAATGATAATATGATTTGATGTTATCTAGTAGTGATAAACGTTTTTTAAAATGCCCTTCCGTAAAATTTATCGCGAACAAAAAAAAAAAAAAAGAAAAGAGAAATTTCATTTTCTTGTTAATATTTAATCGTAAAGCTCCACGATATCGTGTCATACTCCGAGAAAATTGATCGACACGTGGTTATCTCTGCACGGCGAAGAGTATAGAGCTCGATGAGCTTTCAGACGGCGTTGCAAGCTATGATTAGACTTTACTACATCACCCGTTATTATTCACCATTTCTATAGCAACATTTTATGATAATGTAGTCTTCAATTATCTCTATCATTTCTAGCAACTTATATATCATCTTATTATGAAAAAAAAGACATTAAAATATATTCGATCTAATTGTGAATATAAATGAAAGAAAAATTCTATCAAAGAGCATAAAAATTTTTAAATAATTTTATCAGCCAAATGAAACTGTATAGTAACATAGACAAAGACTTGTGTAAACAAAAAATATCCCTACTGCATAAAGTAATTTTTAAATATCAAAACTTAAAGTTCAGTTCAGAAAAATTATTAAGAATCCATATCGTTTTTATATTATATTTTGATAATAGAGAATATCCTTTTAAAGTCAAGTTAACCCGAAGCAATATACGTATGTGTACGTAAATATTAGAATGGAGAGAGAACAGGTCGCGGCTTCTGGCTCACAAATAGCAGGACACCAAGGTAAAACCCAGAATGCACTTAACGCGTATATACGTTATTAAAGTTATAATAGAGGTACGAGAGTTGTAAAAGTATTATAAAGGGAGAAAGAGAGAGAGAGAGAAAAAAAAATTCACTATAGAACCGTGCCAAAATGTCATGACCATTATTGAACCAATAAACTGACCAAAAATCGATTCTTATTTTGCATATGATTTTTATTACCAAAAGAGAGAAAGAGAAAGAGAGAGAGAGAGAGAGAGAGAGAGAGAGAGAGAGAGAGAATTCCTACATGTAATTCCAACGAACAATGTAGAAAATACTTGTAAAATTTGAGTAATGGCGAATATATTTAAAAATCAAGAAAAAAAAAATATGTACTTGACCCTATCGACTTTTCTAAACAACAATCGATTAATCATATTCATTTTAATGTCGATGAAAAAGAAAATCCATTTAAAAAATATATATTTGCTATTGATGTAAAATAGTTCTCTAGAAATATTTTAATTATAACATTCTCGTATCTTCAATGGAAAAATATCTAGTGCTATGATAGACACAGTTATCTAGTATTTGTATCCGATATGAATCATTCATCTATCTTCATACATTTTACATGAGAGCAAAAAGCGACTGGAGGAGGTTATCTTTGAAATTCGAGAATATTATCGGTTTCTTACACGAAATAGTTTTCTCTCCTTCGTCCTCAATGATCTCATGAGAACGAATGTTTTCCGAAATTTCGTCGTGATAGAGAAACGATAGAAAGGGAAGATAAAAGTGAAGATTTATCTATTGAGATTGCTTTGAAACGATCAAAAAGGATCTTCTTGGCTTTGAACAAATACACAGAACGTTTCAAGGGTTATAACTCTTTCTATGTATGTATAGTAGAAACGTCAAGAACGCTCGACTATTCCAATGAGCTAAGAAAATTAATATGTAGCTAAGGAAAGTCTTTTATACTTTCTTTGAATGTTCTATCATACATTTCAAAATGTTTGAAAGAAAAAGAATATCTTAAGACACCTTCTATCACAGTCTCAAACAAAATTAGACTTTCTATATAACTCAATTTTTTTTATTTTTTTAACAAAAAAAAAACTATATAATGCAAAACTTATAATTATATTATACTAAGTATAATTTATAATTGGGAAACATTAATTTTCGAAATATTAATTGACTATAAGATATACTTCTGTCACAGAAAAATAAAATAAAAAAGATTTAAAAAATATCAATACGTATATATGAGTAGACAACTTCAGATTTACACTAAACGATTAAATTTATTTATTTTTAAATTTTGAATTATAATTTTTAGACGTTAAATAAAATTTTGATATATATATATATATATATATATATATATATATATATATATATATATATATAATTGATTCATTAAATATTCTTGTCGATTAAAAATCACGAAATATATTATTTTTCGAGTATGTGATTATCTGCGAATTAATTATTTTAATTTGACTTTTTATGCTTTAAATTTTCATCGTTCAATCATTCATAAAATAAAGTTTGACTTTAATTTGCTTAGAAAGTTATATCTTGAGTAAAAAAATTTTTTTGGAAACACAATTCTTCATATTGAATATAGCTTGGCTACGTACGTTCATAAGTATACGCGTGTAAAGTGAAAGGAAATTGATTATAAAAAAGGAATGAATACACTAATTATAAAGTCAAAATGATTGCAAAGAAATGTTTGATTAAAATTCTGACTCTACGTGAATTCTCTGACCTCAATTGAATCAGCGGGTTTTTCTAGTTTTTCAATATTGATACTACACGTACACGAATCTGTGTTTATCAACGCGTATGCATACAGTATATTACAAAATGAAAAATAATTAATTCTATATGACGAGAAAGGAAACGAGAAGAGAACGGCGGTAAAAAGGTTATTACGTATTCAAATTATTTAATTATTCTACAACGTTCCTTTGGAAATCTGCATTTTCCGAAATGTACCTCTAATCCAGCCTAGCGTAAGCTTAGAATTTCCTTTATTATCTTGATCTTAATTTAATCTTTTTTATTTTATCGCTAATATATATGTATATTTTCGTCGTGATCATTATTTCAATTTTAATAGATAAAAAGAAAAAAAAAAAGAAAAAAAAAAAAAAAAAGAACAGTGAGAATCTTCTGAATCATGAAACTTATCTCTTAATAAATCTTATTTAAGATGGATAACATCGTGTCGTAAAGAATACATCTTCTCTTCGTAGCTTTTCTTACCTTCTTTAAATTGAATTTCGTTGTGGGAATGATTCACACATCTTACTAGACAAGATTAAACAATCGGTTTATTATTATATTACGTTGATCAAATGGCAAGTCATCTATCTTAAACTCGTTTTAAAATTAAGAGCATTATTAAGAAAAAGATTATTATAAATATATTAATGGTTGCTTATGTATTTTTTTTTTTTTCTTTCTGATTTAATCTTCTCTCTTCCTTTCTTTCTTTGTTTTTTTTTTTTCTGGGATATTCACACCAAAGTACGAAGGTTCTCTTTGTACGATAAAACCACAAAAGTAGTTTGCAAGCACCCTCTTTTATTTCCCCTATTCTATTTTCTTTCAAGTATTACAAATGAAAAAAATAAGATACCAATTTTCAAGACCGAATGTAATTACAGATCTCTAAGATATTTTAAACCTTCTACTTAAAAATCGAGAATTGTTCAAAGTCATTACTTCGTTGCTACGAGGAAAAAGATAGTGAAACCCATTACGATACGGCTTCCTATTTCCATTACTACTTTCTACGTGATGAACGATCGAGATCATTCAAATCGTTGTTCATTCTCTCTCTCTCTCTCTCTCTCTCTCTCTCTTCCTTTTTATGTTTAATTTAACAAACCCATTACTTTTTTTTTTTACTCCTAATATCAACTTTGTTTTTTCATTATCACGTAACAAAAAATTTAAATTGTAAAAATGATGAAAATTCTTTTAAAAAATAGGTTGAACCTATCGATCGATTTTATAAATGAGAGTAAAAGTTTCCATATAAGAGAATATAAGAGACATTGATTTTAAATCATTTTCCAGGGAAAGTATTATATAAACTACGTTATTATTTTCATTCAAAAAGAAAACAAGACTTCACGCTTCCAATTTAAATAACTTGTTCATCACCTCAAAAAATCATTTCTCTTGATATTTAATCCGAATTGTGGTCTTTACTTTTTTTTGCTATAAAAAAAAAGTATTAGAAAACTATAAATGGAAGCTAATTACTTAAGCGAGATACTGTCTGTCAGTTTTGAAATTAGCATTTCTCGTGCAAATGAAGAAACATATTTTTATTCAAATTTAACTTGTATTTCTCTCTCTCTCTCTCTCTCTCTCTTTCTTTTTCTTTTCCTATTTCCTCGACCTTAATAGATCGTTTCTTCTAAATGCAATGCCTCGTAATCCTACATTTCTATACGGAATTGCTTTTCGTAATGTATTTCTTATTGGAAAATGCGGCAGCTGGTGAATAAGTAATATTTAACGAATCCACGAAACAAAATTACTCTAAAACTTAAAATATCTGTTGTCGAATGAAGAGATGCAAGAAAAAAAAAAAAATAAAAATAAATAAATAAAGAGAAATAGAACTGGTAATCTAAATGCATAAAGGTCTCGTTTATATTATATAATGTATGACATGTGTTCATGCTTTGTTGTTAAATCGACCAACTTACGAACAATTACTGTAGTGCTGTCCATTTTATCCAACACGACATATACACTAGTACAATAGATAACTGTTATGGCTTGTCGTCTTGCTTCTAAATTCATCTCTCGTTCAACGATCATTTAAATAAATGATGAGTAAACACAAATGACTGAGGATCACGATATTTTCATGAATTTTATTCATAACAATAATAAAATACTATAGAAGAGAGTAAAAATTGTACTTTTTATTTCTGAAATAAATATTAAATGATTATTAATGCACTCGCATGTATGTGATGTATCCATTAGACCATATTCTACTAAGGATTGTTTATTTACTAACAGTAATATTTATTTACTACGAGTATTATTTATTATTTATTTATTATATTTTCTCCTAAAAGTTATTTATTTTTTAATTCAATGTACTTTTTACGTGCAAGAGACCGCAAATGAGATTGTTCAAACATAGTCGAGATGAAAAATCCATAAATTTCTTTTAACACTTAGACTTCTCCTATATATATATATATATATATATATATATATATATATATATATATATATATATATCATTTTCCTTTCTCTTTTCTCTAATGTTATCAATTTTCTCTAATGTCTTTCAAATAATTATTCAATTGGAAAATCTCGAACGACACAAACAAAACCACTGACACTGATCATCCCTTAATCTTCGTGAATAAATAAATTAATAAGAAAATTGGAATTGTTTCAAATTGTTTCAAATGACGATATGAAAAAATAAATATCGGCATCTAATGGTTAAAAAAATGTGTAAAAAAAAAAAAATAAAAAAAAGAAAAATAAAAAAAACACGGAAGGAAATCAAGGAAGGATAAAAAAAAAAAGAAAAAGATATGATAAGACGATAGCAACCTTCAAAGAACTTCAATTTCGATGACAGTTACGAACGAACGAGGCTAGCCGAGGCTTTTCCTACGATTACGTTCGTTGACAGTTCATTTTTCTAAGACGTAAAGTTACATGATAAATCGCTCTAACATAGCACGTACGCTCGTACGACGGTTAATTTTGTTTGGTGAGCGCTGACAGATGTACTTGTCCGACAGTTTGTTTCATTTGCATTTACAACCTACTACGTAACGTTCATTCCAATATATAATATAACAGTAGATCAACATAATCATCTTTCTTTCATTTATATAACGTCCATTTTTATTAATCGATAATCCCTACGTTTTAATACGAATAATATTGCCGCAATATCTGGGATATAATAAGAGGGAAAATAAAATAAATAAATAAATAAAAACTAACGATATAAGACATTGATCTTATACGATTTTCTAATATACGATATTTTATACGTTCTATAAGACATCGCTCTGTAACAACGATTGTGACAATAAACAAACAAATAAAAAACCAATAAAACCAAGTTTATATCCGTGTTTAACCATTTGACTACTACGGCCACTATATAGTAACTTCTGGCTAACTCATTCTTTGGAACATAGCGTTACTATGGTGACTTTACTCTGGATGGTGACTTTACTCTACTCTGGATATTTTTCATTTGAAGAATCATTACAGTGACTTCTTACTTGTTTTATTACATTGAAAATACTTTAAATTGTCTGGGAGATATTTGGAAATTATAATGGTTTCCAATTTTTTATATGGAAATAAATAAAAATATTGTAACTAATGTACATCAATCTATTATATGGTATTAACGCATATATGGCTAAATGCATAATTGAGAACATCAATCGAAAAACATCGTTTCTGATAATTTTGTTTACATATATTTTGTGACAAAACAATCCTTACAGATTGTACAGCTTCACGTCTAACTTGATCGTAACTAAAGGGTTAATTTCAGAATATTAAGGAAATCACATGTTTATGACATTTCATTTCCACATTTGCCTTAAATTCTAGGGAAAAGATGATTAGAAAAGTGACTTTTGACCATCAGAATATTAACATCTTTTTAAATATTTACATTTTTTATAAATGACGTGTCATAAGTTTGTATATATATTTCGTTGATTAAATAATAATAAAAATCTATTGACATAAGTATAACATTTGTAATTTTCAAAATAACGATTTCAACGTATCATCACTTAAAGCTATAGTTGAGGATATAAATAAATATGATAGATTTAAAACTATTAGAAAAAACGATTCGATACTCTTAAACTAACTATAAGTTGTGTCTCCGTCAAGAGCATTGATCTTGACACATGATTGACGTTGAAATAGATCTCTCTATCTCTAAAGTATCGAACAAAATCAAAACGATTATTTATGAAGTATCGTCGTATGCTCTAGAAAAAAATATTTCATATTTTTCATATGAATTTATCGATTCGAATCACTTTCTTCAAATTACGATCAATGGTCTTTCCGATGCAGTCGTGAACTATCGTTATTTTATCTTTGTCTTCTAATATGAAACTTCGGATAAGAATTACGGCGAAAAAAAAAAGGAAAAAAAGAGAAAAAAAGAGAAAGAAAGAGAGAGAAAATAAGAAAGAAAAAGAGAAATTCTCGAAGGCATCTTTATGCTAGTATTATGTTTTATCAAGTTGAACAGACTCACAACACACAAGAGGCTTCATTAAATTTTCCCCTTTCGAAAGAAGGGAAGAAAGAAAAATAGAAACACGAAGGGCGAAAACCCTTGCTATGTACGTGATAACCATAAACAGACGAACCAAGAAATTCCTTTAGGACGGATGAGTCCTGTAATCTTGAAGAAAATGAAGTGTATGATACTTCTTCAGTATTAATTTCCTTTTGTTACAACTCGAAAATGAGGTCTACTTCATGTTCACTTAAAAGTCCAGAATTTTATGTATTTATATATATGCTATTTTCAAATTAAAAATTTTATTTAGCTCAGATATTTTCGAACAAATTTTACAATAAATTTTCCATGTGCTTGGTCAAACAGTATATACCTAATATTCGATATATCGTAGCGTGAAACTTTGAAAAAACGCTTCATAAGTCGAAGAGGTTTTGATTGACAACAGAAAAATAAAATATTAAAAATAAAATATTAAATTTTTTATTTAAACTTTTAAAATTCTTTTCAAAAATATTATTCTTTTTACAGTTCTCTCTCTCTCTCTCTCTCTCTCTCTCTCTCTCTTTGTGTATCTGTGTGTGTGTGTGTGCCTCTTTCTGAATTTAAACAACTTTTTATCGCTGGCTTAAAAATTAATATAAGCTTTCTGTTTGTTAATGAACTTTAATGACGTACATAAATACGAGTATATGCATAATGAAACGAGAAAGAATATAAAATTTAAGCTATACTTCGAGAAAATTTCAAAACAAGCTTTATTCCTTTCTCGTAACGATCCTTCTAGGAAAATAAACTACATTGAGACATAACCGAAGCACTACAATATCGTGCTATATATCGGCATACTTTTTGTTTCCATACGAAGAGAACGGCTTGAATATACTAGGACTCTTCTTCTTCTATATTTCCATCACCCTTCACCCCTTTTACATAGCAGTATTTAGGACTAAGCCGTTTTTATGAGAACATTACCTGTTTCTTGTACTTAAAATACGACAATGTAAATGGCTGATTAATATTATTTATAACCATAATAACGATACCCTTCGTATCGTACGCGTATTCCGTAATAACGATACCCTTTTTCCCTCTTACGTCGCTTGTTTAAACGTAATAATATTTTTCGTTGCTTTTTTAAGAACCCCTCGAAAAATTGGGAATGACGTAGAAAAAGATAAAAGAATTCTACGTTGTTCCACTCTATGGCTAATTCCACTATTGGATTTTCTTTATAAAAGCAAACACTATTTATCTAGCTACATTGGAAGAAGCACGTATATCCTCTTTTCTTATTTCTATTGTTCATAACCTCTTTTCCAGTCATTGTTCCGGGAACGAAAGTCTTTCATGTTCCCATAAAAAAAGAAAGATATTCTCAGCAACAGTTTCCTTACAATATCTGATATGGGAGATAGTAGACGCTTCAATATTTTGTCGTTACTTGAATAAGGAAGAGGGTTGGTCTAGCGAGATGCCATTGGAGTGCATTTCCAATTTAATGTAAAATTGCTTTGGTTACGAAAACATCAATTTAACTTCTCTGCAATTTTCATCGTGTCTACGTTTCTCTCTCTCTCTCTCTCTTTCTCTCTTTCTCTTGTTATTGCTCTTGCTTGCGCTCTTACTCGTGTTCTTGGTTGTGTTCTTTCTTTTGCTCTTACTTTTGCACTTCTCCGACCCTGATTAACTTCTATTGCAAGGGATCGATAAAATGTCGACGTAAGAAAAGGTCAAGAAATAATTTTTCCTTATTCCCAAAGAAGTGAGGAAATGGAAAGATATTAAACAGATCTACCGTTTCTTCTCTTATTCACAGATTAAAACGCATAAAAGTATTAAGAATTCATATGGCTATATATTTTATTTTGATAATAATCTCGTTATATACGAAATAAGGATCTCGTACGTACTTTTACAAAGATATATTTAGAATTCAACGTTAAAGTGATCCCTCTACAAGAACATTCTGTTCTATGGTTAAAATCTTGCTTTGATAGTATAGCAAATTCGCCGATTTGCATAAGGACAAATACCGATGCATTTAGATATACAATAGGAACATTCTTTGTAGATCCATTTAGATCTAAATTATGAAGGATCTACAAACATTTTAGATCGCATCGTTGTAGAATATGCCTTACTGCAATTTTGGTACAATCGAGAAGAGTATTACTTTTGAAAAAACAAATCGAAATAGTAGAATAATCAAATTTTTGTACGAGACTTAGATCGTTCAATGGATTTCAATACAAACTAAATATATCTTGTATAAAAATAATAGATGATAAATCACAAAGATTAATAAGGAAATTAAAATCATGTATAATATTTGTTAAAATTCAATAAAAATTAAGTCAAGTTTCAACGTGTATTCTCTATGTGCTCTCTCTATTAATACTATATTTACAGTGAATTTTCTCGAAAACTTATCCCAAAAAAAATTTTATTCTAATAATTTCGATTTATTTTCTAAAAATTCTTACTACTAAACTATAATCTATATATTATTATTATTTGTCGCTCACACGTGAAAGTGATTATTTCGTCGAATAAAAAGATCAAAGACTATAATAGAAATAATGATTTATAAATACTAGATTATCAGTTTGAATGATCACATCCATGACTCGATTGTGACTCCCTTCGAACGTGCATGTTATTTGTATTGGAAAAAAATATCAAAGGATTACGCTTGTGAATATAAACATTTGTTATGTACATTACCTGACAAAAATCTGAATGACAAACAGTCGCATTAGCTTCGATAGCAAGTTTCTTTGCATGTTTTAAAAAAAAGACCAAAGTTATATACAGTATGTGAAATAGATTGAATGACAAACAATGAAAGTAAATATTGATTATGCAACTAGATTATATATTGAATTTATAATTGACATTTTTTTTATGAAAAAAAAAAAAAAAAAAAAAAAATCTGAATGAATGAAGCCTCATTCAATATCGCATGTTATGTAACTTTAATTACTACAAAATTTAGTATAATTCAATAAAGAAATACAATAGATCATTAATAGATATAAGTGTTCGAATAATAAAAGAAGAAATTTTGTTGAATCATTGAACTTAATATGTTTAAGAAAGAAATTAAAGAAAGTAAATAATTTATATTCAGATTAACAAGTAACATTTCTTTTTGGTCATTAAAAAAATAATCTAAATTACCTAAATCTTGTATCATATTTAGCTTTTCTCTATTGTTCAAATCTAAAAGTATTTATGAACTTTGGATCATTTCTTTGGAATACTTCGAAAAAGGAAGAAAAAAAAATTGTTATCGTCGTTTTTATTAAATTTATTTACTATCTCAATATTATTTCAAACATTTCGAGGTTGATTTAATAGGATATTATTACGAACGCCATTTATTTTTTATCATTATGATAACACAGAAGAAATATTAACGTGGAACAAACATCTGCACCGATAGAAAAGAAAATACAATGCTTTATAAGAAAATACCTTGCGGATTAAGAAGCGTTATATGACTATATTTTTATTCTCTTTTTATTAAACCATTATAATTTTTCTTTCTACTCGAAGGATCCTTTCGTATAAAATCTCACATACATATTACATATGTATCATTGAAGCGATAAATCTTGGAAGAAATAAGGTCGAAACGAGGACGATGCAGCAAGAAGAGAAGGCATTAATCGAGTTTACAGCTCGGACTCTTTTTCATTTGAATAACATAGAAACTTCGAAATAGCTTTTGCGTTTATGTATGTCCACGAAGGTGCCGGCCAGTTTCAAGAAACTTTCAACAGTACAATGAGACTACAATCTAGACCACAATCTAGTCTCTGCTCCAATTTCTATGAGGCTTTATCTCTTTTTGTTAAATAAAAATGAATATCTCAAACTTTGAAATCGATCCTCTCGAATTTAACCCTGTTTATCTCTTTTATTTTTTCCTTTTATCCGACCAAATTAAATTTTGCTCGTTGATGGATTTGACATTAGTACAATATATCAGTACAACTATTTTCTTTAGAAAAAAGGAGAGAGAGAGAGAGAGAGAGAGAGAGAACATATCATTATTAAAAAATAAAAATATAAAATATCTTACAAAAAAATCTTCAATGTCTTTCTGCCAATGCAGTCTGAAGAAAATTCATGGTGTCATTTTATTTAAGATATTTAATTATAACACTTAAATATAACGCATTTAACTCTTAAAATATATTATAGCATTTCTCTCTCTCTCTCTCTCTCTCTCTCTCTCTCTTTCTCTTTCTATCTTTCTCTCTCTTTCTCGAGTTCATCTGACATTACTAACAATGCTAAAAAAAAAACTAACTAAAGGGAAATAAGAAATTTGAATTCGTACTGATATCGGAATACCACGGCGACCTTTATAATTTTCGCGCAGTTAGCATTGAAATGAGAACGAAAATAAAAACATTCGGAAAAATGAAAGAGAGGATAACAAAGCAAAGTTCGTACTGGCAACAAAGCTAATTTCCCGTTTGCGTGTCTCAACTGTTTCATTTACGGCATTACATCGAATAAACTTGCTTATTGTCTGTGTTCTCGACAACGTGTACATGAGAAAAGAGACAGAGGGAGAGAGAGAGAGACAGAGAGAATGAGAGAGAGAGAGAGAGAGAGAGAGAGAGAGAGAGAGATAGGGAGATGTAAAATGATAATGAGTACGTGTGAAAGAAATTTACAATAAATAATTAAACTATCGCATGGCATTCGGACTTGTCATGACTAACTGACTTTTATTACGACGTCACTGAATATATTTACTTAAGTATAATACTTAATTGCTCATTGAAATACTTCCTCGTTTGTTTTGCTTGCTCATTTTTTAACAAGAATTAATCATCTTCATATTTTAATTGTACAAGAGGAGACAAAGAGAAACATCGAAATTTTAACGAAATGGATATCCATTCGTTAAAAAGAAGCGAATGTCGTTAAAAAGAGAAAAAACAGAATGCCATAGACTTGTCTTAATTAAAGATTCTTCTTAAAAACAAACAAAAAAAAAAAAAACTATGAAAAAGTCTCTACCAAGCAATATATTTTGCTTTTTTATTTCAGGTGGTCAGAGCTGCCAGTCCCGTTTTGCTGCGCGTTATAGTACTAGGCGCATTCTTCATATACTGCACGGTAAAATCTAAGTCTTTTTCAAAAGAAGATTAAATTATTGGACAATTTGTCAATTTTTTTCATCTTACAGATAAAATATTCGTAGGGATAAAAATAGTTATTAAACGTAGAACTTAGATTTATGCACTTTGCGTTAACGTTAAAAAGGCTAATATTGATTTTACATTACGTTAAACATATCTTTGCGTTAATTATCCTTTGTTATGTCTATAATGACAAGAATTATTTAAACCGTGTTAAATACGATATAAATAATTCATCTCTCATTCTTTATCAAATCGTTTCGTTAGAAAAATTCTATACTTTTTATCTTTTGCAGACGATCGTTATGTATCCTCAGCCAAACGTTATAACGTGTACTGTACGAGTTTGGCTCCGAGAAATCGGTTTTTCTCTGACGTACGGTGCTTTAATGTTGAAAACATGGAGGTAAGTAAACAAGCGAGTGATAAGAATAAAAAAAAAATGACCCTCCAAATATCCTGGAGAGATTTCTGTTGCTCACGTTCGATAGAAAAATATCGGTAGATGAAAATTGCAACATTGATGTTATTTGTTTATATGTAGTTGGTAACTAGACTTTTATGTTACTAAACAAACACGGTGATAATAAATGAAATTTTTACCAAAAAAAAAAAAAAAAAATAAAAGAAAAAAGAAAAAAGAAAAAAGAAAGAAAAAAGAAAAAAGAAAAAATGAAACAAAAAATGAAATAACAATTTTTCCAGATTTTTCCTTTCTTTTTTCTTTCCCTATTTTCGTACAAATGGAGATAAATTATTATTGCGTTATGATATCAACAACCAACGGCATTACGTTTTTTCTCTTTATTTTCTCGGATATGAATAATTAAACTTTTGAACGAGTTGAAAGAAAGAACATGATAAATTAATTTTTCTTTTCGATAAATCATAAAATACGATAAGATGAAGAAGGGTTTAATTATTTAACATCGATAATGTATAAAGGATCGAGGATGTATAATATAATATTGAATGTCGAGTAGTATGAGTCAATGCACGGAATCATGTTACGATTATTTGATATCTGAAAAAGTCGTGTTTATGAAATTTTTTAATACACAATGAAACAATTTCTTAATATAATTTATTCCGGACATTTTATAATATTTCATAAACAATATTATTAATAGAAATTTATCAGAAAATATATAACAATGATATAATCTATAGTCCGTGCTAAGATCATCGAGTGTTTACTAGTCAATTTGTATATAACTATAGATATACATATGTTAACCGGGTCAATATACCTATGTGTTAGATACACTGCCATTATTCCGATTTAGTTCAATGAAAGCCACATCTCTCCCGCATAACATCTACATGTATACATATAATATGTATATATATATATATACATGTGTATGTATGTATGTATGTATGTTGCTGGCACACATTCGGTCAATCCGATAATATGGCTCATATATCGATATATTCAGTAAAGTCTTCGTCAGTCCTGTTAGTCCGACACGTGGCAGAAGCTCTAATCCAGCCCGCATACCACCTCTAATGTCTTCACTTCCGATCTCTGCATCGAGATCGGACATTTCGAGATTTAACGTATTGGTACCAAACTCATTCGCATTCGCTTTCCCGCTAAATCCGACATCACCGATCTCTGTCCGAGAGAAAATACTACCCTTCCCGTCGATACAGATACCTTTATGGATATCTCGGACTCCCCCAGGATGGTTATAAATTTCCCTCTTTCCCTATCCTCCCCTTCATGCAAAATTACAAAAGCGGTTCGACAAAGGCATTGCGCTTATTTTTATGCAGTCATCTTTCGTGAATCATAAAAGATACTATTGAGTCTATTTTACATTGAAGTGGATTTTTCGTGAGGTTTTATATCTCATTTGTATTCGTAGCAAACGACTGGTTGCATTTCCTCTGCTGTTTATCGACCAAGAAATTCGATGAGGTATCTTTTAGTATTTTCTTCCTCAAGGATTCACGAATCCTTTGAAGTAAGTAATACGATGGGAAAAGGTATTGTAAACGTTTAAAAATTATTTAAATGTTCAGTCAAGTTCGAATTATTATTATTAGGACAATTTTTATAAAATATTGCAGTTTTTTTTATTTTTATGGAATAATCTTAAATATTTAAAAGTATGTTTTAGAAATAATTATGATATATAGGAGATAAGTAGGTGAAGAATATTTGTAGAATTATTAGTACTCCTATTCGAGGGAAAGAGAGAAAGAGAGGGGGAGCGGGGGGAGAAAAAGATTCTTGTTAATAATATAAATATGGGAATCGTTAAAACTACGAATGAAATGCTATAATACTTACAATCAAAATCTTTAGTAAGTATCTATTAAATATTTTCATAAATCTTTAATGATATATTAGCTCTGAATTTAGCGTCATCTCTCGAGCTACATCACTGAAAAATGCGTCAATTATTGGTTAGAACTAAAAAGAAGGTCGGAACTTATCAAGGATCGATAGTGCCGGTACCTTACTATTTCTCCGTACTTGTCTCTTTCGATCCACCGACATAAACGGCACCTTCTCGAAACCACAGGATTTCCGGGCCTTTCAAACTTCCGAAACAAAAGATCGCTTTTCCTTTTACTCCATTCCGCTTTTCTCCTTGTTCTTCTTTTTCTATCTCTTCGCCTATTCTAACTTCCTTCGTTTTTATCCTAAAGAATGTTCAAATGCGAATCTTCTTGATCTAAATCTATTTTCCGGGCGTACGATAAAACAGAAATATTCCAATACCGTAAATACCATCCATTTAATCGTAAATTAAATAATACATTTGCGCGAAAAGTAAATCTTATTATTGATTTATATACAATTGAATTTTATTACGATAAATTCGATACATCAATGTTGGCGAGACGTTAAAAAGTAAATAAAGTAAAATAAAATAAAGATTGTTTATCCAGAGCATTAAATCAGTTTCTACAGTGTATTCCCTTAAATCGACGAAACTAACGCGAAGCTTACCCTTTACGATCAAATACCCTACACTATGTCCCTTTCTGTACTATTGTCAAATCATCGTTAATCTTCGTCGACATAGATTTTACATTACGGAACTGTTTGGCTTTTACGATTCGCATTCGGTGCCCGTTGTTAACGATAAGAAAGATCCATTGTTTTTCATGCTATCATACTTACAAAGACTCGTGTAGACCCATTTATCGTTAATAATGAAAATAAATTAACGAATTACGAGAAGATAAAAGTGAAGATAAAAATTATAGACTTAATCATCGTTTATAACTTTTTCATTCGAATTAAATTAAAAAAAAAAAAAAAAAAAAAAAAAAAAACAATATTTTATCCTAACAAAATACAAAATATCAAATTTAATGAGCTTAAAATGTATGCACACAGCTTATCACGCTCACCATATTTAATACTAACTATGTGTACGACTATCGATAATTCATTTGTAATTTGAAATAATAAACGTATAAACATAAAAAATATTTTTATTTAATTAAAACAAAAGTTTAACGTTCTAAGAGTTTTCGTTGAATTTAATCGAATATTGATCACGTAACTTTATATTTTATGCAATTCATACATATTCATGCGTTGTACATTACGATTTGAAAGAGAGAAAAAAGTAAAAGAATTGATTATAGATTTAAAAAATATAAAGTTCATATGTAAATGAAGAATAATTTAAAGATGATAATTTGTTCTTTCGTTATTACAAACAGTGATAATAGAAAATAAAATACGATAGGAATAATTTTATACGAGAAAATTTATTCAAATATTAATGTAAATTAAACGAGAAATTGAAAATAGAAAATTGAAAGCAAAAATTTGGAATTCGTAATATTTAATGCAAATTTTGATTCATAAGATAATAAATCTACAAAAATAAATAAAAAGAAGAAATAATAAAGAAAATAAATCTCTATATGTTTAATAAAATTAATAATAAGAAACTCGATTCTACGATTAATTCTTCCTTTTCATAATCAACACTTTTTACAATTATTACTATAAATACTCTTTCTGTTTGCAGAATATCGGTGATATTTCGAGTGAAGTCGGCAAAGGCGGTAAAAATTACGGACGCCAGTTTACTCAAGCGACTTGGTATCATAGTCATGATATTCAGTGTATTTCTAAGTATTCGTACTTTGGTTGCACCACCGGTAGTTATAGTCGCACGTACAGCCGATGATTTGAAAGCATATCTTTGTCGAACCGATTGGTGGGATCACAGCTTTACGACGCGTAAGTAATATAATTTCCACAATTGCAATTTAACGATACTAACTGATTTAATAGACAGGAATAATGATCTATAAAAGGAATACAAAGGAATCAAATGAGCGACTGTTCGTTCGTGCGAATGACATGTGGTTCCTTCTCTTATTTAACTATTCCAATAATATTAGAAAAGACGAACCCTATTTATCATAGTCCTATCTTATGAGCTACATGACTTTTGTTTCAATTTATTTTAAAAAATCGTTTGGATTGATAGCTAGTGTACTTGAGCTTTGTACAGAGATCATGAGAATGTCACTGCAAGGAATGCGGGTCTAATTGGCTAATTCATTGCTCAAAGCATTCATAGTATTCATAACAAAGAGAGAGAGAGAGAGAGAAAGAGGGAGAATGAGAACTAAGCATCGAAACTGATACTGAGTTGGATAATGTAATAAAATATGTATGATGGCATATACATTCATCTACAATCGACCATAAATATGGACATCCTACAATTATATCACTAAGATCCTATTCTGTAGATAAGAGAAAATGTTAAAGATGGGGATAGGCGGAGCTATCAAAAATCTCCTCTTGTCGTTGTACCGTTCCAATAACACTCTCCTGATCTCTACACAATAGTGGGGGAAATGGATTGATTGATGGTGAGGGCCGTATGGCTCGTAGCGAAGAAGAAGTTACCAACCTCTGATTTACGCAAAAGATCCAAGCTAACGACATATGGTTTAAGTGCTATTAACAGAGGTTACAGGTCATTACACGAGTATCGTTAAGACGGAAACTTTAATGGAAGATCATAAACTTCGTTTCGGGATGTTTCAGATGAACAAGCGAACTTCCGATCGATCTTGAGAAATCATATGCATTTAATTATTATGAGTGTCTAAAAACTAACAAAAGAAACTTTCTTAATCCGATAATTTTTATTTTTATAAAATTTCGCGAGTACGAAGAACATATCGGAATCATGTAAAAAACATTTTCCTTTTTACGATGGAAATTTACTTTGAGAATAGTTTTTATCAGATGGTTGGACGAAAGTATCGAAAAATATTAAAAACTGCAAATAATATATATATATATATATATATATATATATATATAAAATGAAAAAAGTAATTACTCGTATAATAAGAATATAGAAATACAATACAATACATGTAAAAATACTTAAGTCCTTCAGTGTATATATGCAAATGACTTGCATCATATCTATATGTTTATTTATATTTTTTTAAAAAAAGAATCGATCGAATTGAAATTATTAATATACAAATTGAATAATTAAGACAATAAGTTTGATTTGTAAGTATTTGTCTTTTTTGTTTCTCGATGAGAAATTTTTTCTATGAAATATTTTTCCGATGAAAAATTTCCAATTTTATTTTGCCCATCTTTTTCTCTTTTTCGCTCCCTTTTTTTTTCTTTTTTTTTTTTATTTTTTACAGCATATCTCTGATACCAATCTCTTTAAATTTTCTCATTTCTCGAATGAAAGTTATATTCGTGCAATCATCATCGGAATGGCGCTGCGTTCCCTTTTAAAGATTTTAAATGTTTCCTTCGTACCGAGACTTTGCGAATTTGGAACGATTAACTTTTATCTTAAAAATTGAAATGGTTAGAAAAGGTCGAAGGTTGTTGAGTTTCTTAAAATCATATCTTGTTGCTGGTTAATGTCGAAAGAATAAACTTAAGAGAAAACGATATCGTTTTTCGTTGAACAAGCTTACTGAGAAACGTCGATTAAACGTGTCTCTCTTAATCCGATCGATTAGAAACAATTGAGTATGTTCGATTCGAGAGAAACTATAAGAGAGAGAGAAAGAGAAAGAGAGAAGAAGCGTCAAGACCAGCAACGAAGTAATAAATCTTTGAGATTTAAGTCTAACCCAGCATTTATTCTCTTTCTCTTCGTAGCAAGAAGGGATGAAACTAATCGTAACTAAAAAAGAAAGCAAAGTATAAGAACTTAACCTCTGGCGGTCTTTTAGCAAAAGTCCAAACCTGTCCGAGTTAAATCTCTAGGACTTATCTTCTCTCTTTTACTCTTTCTCTTTCTCATTCTTCTTCTTTTTTTTTTCTCTTTTTCGGTTACGATGAAGAAATCTAACGGCATTACTTTCGAAAAAGAACCGTACAAGAAAGGAAAGTTAATCGTTCGAAAATATATATCTCTTTTCTCAAAACAGAATAAAATAAAAAAGCGCTGTTTCGTTGCAGAAGAATTATACTTTGAATAAATTTCTATTCTTTAACGTTTATTTCCTTTTTCTCTTGTTAATGTAAAATGAAGAACGAGGAACGACAAGTATTTACTTCAGTATTCGCAAGTTTGGCAATTTTTCTAGCAGCGAAAAAGAAAAAGTTGCATTACGTTAACTTGCAACTTCGTGCTTTGCTTAAGTAGAAAATAGGACGATCTAGGAATTTAAGTTTCACAAAAGCGAGGAAGTCGGCTTACATCAAAGTCAAGCTTAACGTGGGAACGCGAAACTTGCGAGAGCTATCCGAATCGTTTCGTTTCGCGAGAGAGAGAGAAAGATATATATATATATATATGTACATATATATATATATATATATATACACATATATAGATATATATATATATATATATATAAAGAGAGAGAGAGGGAGAGAGAGAGAGAGAGGGAGAGAGAGAGAGAGAGAGAGTGTGTGTACGTATGCGTGTGAAAAAGAGAGCGATTAATTGCAGGAAAGGTACGAAAGTGAATTTATCGAGTGAACATTTTCGTCAGTATAAACCAACACGACCGATTCGTTTGTTGCATAAAATTAAAATTCAAAACTCGAAAATTACAAAATCGAAATAAAAATATAATATCTATTAATTTAAACGAAAAAAAAATACCGTCATTACGATTTCTCATTTTTTAGATTTTTCAAATATATATTTCTCGTATATTGTATATCATTGTATATCGTATCGTATTGTAATTAATTTTCTGTTTCTTTCAAACTAAAAAAAAAAAAAAAATAAAGTAAAAAAGAAAAAAGAGAGAAAAAATCGACAAGTTCGATTAATTTAATCTGATATTTTTAATGATAATTAAAAAAACCGTTCTTCATCAAGTTCAATTTTTTATATTAATTTCGATTACTATTAACTATTAAGTTCGATTACTAATTTATATTCGATATAAAGAATATTATTATCGAAAAATTAGCTTCTATATTTGTCTTGTATAACAATAGAAAGAAAAAATGAACGAAATAACATAATTGCAGATTACGTTAATGAATCGAAATAATTTAAAATCGATTATATTATGCTAAATTTCGACGAAACTACTAAGACCCATTTTGATACTAAAGTATCATTATTATTATTATTATTATTATTATTATTATTATTATTATTATTATTATTATTATTATTATTATTATTATTATTATTATTATTATTATTATTATTATTATTATTATTATTATTATTATTATTATTATTATTATTATTTTTATTATTATTATTTTTATTATTATTATTATTATTATTATTATTATTATTATTATTATTATTATTATTATTATTATTATTATTATTATTATTATTATTATTATTATTATTATTATTATTATTATTATTATTATTATTATTATTATTATTATTATTATTATACACATGCGTTGTTCCTATTTTAATCCTTTAATTTAATAACTCCTTTTTTCTTTTCGCCTTTCAGTCGAAGTGATGTTCCTTATTTGGGGTATCAGACTGTGCATCGTCGTAAGAAAAACTCCGTCTGAATTTAATGAGAGTCGATTTATATCGATGGCCATTTACAACGAATTTTTGCTATCGGTCTTCCTCAATGTTTCAATGTGAGTTCACCTATTGTACATTAATAATATTCACTAATTGATAACATTTTTATCATGAGAAACATAGAAATTCCATTGACACTATACGAAAAAAGTAATTAAAAACTACCTTAATTGTTCATTTTTAACTATTCACGAGACAGTATTTAATTAATATTGTTCTCTATATTACGCATTACAGAGAGTCATGAGAAATTTTTAAATTAAAAAAGCATTTGTCGTTTAAACCGTTTCCACTACTATAGATATTTATTAAAAATTCATTATTTTCATTAAATCAAGGGGAATATATTTATAATAAATTCTATTAATATCGTATATACACTTATCGATATTTTTTAATTTGACGAAACGTTAGTTAAAATCAAATCGATAATAAAATTTTACGAATCAAGTTGATAGAAAAAAATAAAGCTAAAATTATAATAAATCAAATTTCAATATATTTATATGATAATTACATTCTGTATGATGATATTTCATCTTTTATTAAAACAATATAAGATCTCACGAAATTACTCTAAACGTGTACACTTCTAAAAGGGGATAATATAAATTTAATGGACATTGACACATAGAAACGTTTAATAGAAGACAACTCGTTCAATTGAATTCTACTATTCTCACCAAAGTGCCGCTCGAAAGTCTATCCAAGTAATTATCAATTTCGCTCGTAAATGTGACAAACTAGAGAAAGAATCTCGAACAATTATATCTGTTCGTTTAATCGAATCGACTTTTCTCTTACATTTAGTTCGATATTTCGCACAAATAAATCTCAGGAAATAATCGTTTTATCGTCACATTAGATATATCTCCTTTAATCCATGATGGTTGTTTTCTTTTCACTCCGAAAATAACTTTCGAAACGAAATAAAATGTAAATGATTACTTAATTTCGTTTGAAAAACATTATCGCGAATTTTGTAGTTCCAGATAAGTTTTTGAATTTCTGTGAAGTATGCGCACTTGAATTTTACTTTTTTTTTTTATCCTTTTTCATTCTTTTTCTTTTTTTTTTCTTTTTCTTTCTTTTTCTTTAATGAAATTTTCGAGATAATTACTGCCACGCTTCATATCAATTTTTTTTTTTTCCATTACAGGCTGTTTCTCCAATCACCGGCCAATCCGGATTTATTATACATCATATTTTTCTGTCATACCCAACTAACAGTCACACTCTTGCTATGTCTTATATTCGGCAGCAAGGTAAGAAAGAAATAGTCCACGTATCGAATGTGATTTGTCAAAAAAGCTTTAACTTTCTAAACCTGTTAACCGGAAAGTCTAAGATATCATAAAAATTTAACTTTTCACGTGTTAAAAGAACAAATAAATCATTTTTTTCTTACTCTTAATAAAGAAGCATTATACTATTTATATATATTTTTTTTATATACTTATTATTTTTATTATATATATATATAATTTTTTTTTTAAACTTTATCTTCATCCGTAATATTTTATTTTAAATAAAAATAAATAAATTTATATCTACCAATAAAAAATCTCTCCGGCTAACATGTTTAATGATATACACATAATTCTACTAATTGAAAGGAAAACGTTCATCGCTTTTACTTTACCAAGGCTTACGTGGTATTTCGCGGTTATGGCAAAGAGGATTCAGCCGGTAAACTTTCTGGTCCAGCGAGCAAGTTTTTGAGTAAAAGTAGTCGACCACAAGGTACCAGCAATCAGACAAATTCAATATCTCTCCAACAAGGTAATTTCACAGAGGAGAGCGACAGTACTACGGTAAGAGAATTTCAAGGACACTTAGTTTTTTTTTTGCTTTATTTCATCTCAGATATTTAATTTTAATGATATTAATAAGAAGTTGGATTGGATAATGTAATGAAAGAGAGATGATCTTATTAAGAATTTAAAGCCTGATACAGAGAGAAAGAGATAGATATAAACAGAAAATCTATTCGTATTGGCTAACTAAATCTTATAAAACCTAAATCGCCAAAAAGTAAATTCGACGGTCATGTTAAAGAAACTCGATAATAATTATAATTAGATTTTCATTTGATATCTATAATGACAACGTAAAAGTCTTTTCAAACTTCTTCTGAATAAAGATTACAAATTTGTCCAGTTAATATTAGATATTTATCTATCAAATAACTATATCTACTTTGTAAACTAAATTAAATTAAATTAAAACTCAGAATTATTCGTAGAAAGTACTAACTACGGCTTACAAATATATAAATAACAAGTGACGGAAATAAATCTTTGTGCTTGTATTTCAACAAAAAAAAAAAAAAAAAAAAAAAAAATAAGAAACAACAAGCAAATATGAATTCTAAGCATTGTCATCAATAAAAATTCCTATAATGAATAATACCCTTTTATTAAGACTTTTAACAAAATACTTTATATTTGATATTCAAATAAATCGAAGAATAAACCTTAAATTTACGATTCGCAGCATTGATTCGATAATTTCAAGTGAACTAACAAGATCGACGATAAGGGAGCGTTCGTACGTACAAATTGATTGTTTCCTTCGAGCATTAATATAATTCTTATCGCAAAAGTGGAAAAGATACTTTCGTTTGATGAAAAATTTAGGTTGAACTGAGCATTTAAATATTAAAGTTCTACAATCCGAATTAAAATTAAAATTTTACGAAAAATTGATGTCTGTTGAGATCGCAGACTTTAATCAAGACTCGTAACCAAAAACGTGGAACAATTGAAAGATCTGTATTGGTCATTGGATTTTTTCAGGAAATAACTACGATGGTCCTAATCAGTCTTCGTCGTCATCATCGGTCTTCGTTGTCATCATCGGTCATCATCACTCTCTTTATATTTCGTAATACATTTCCTCAAACGTTCAATAACCGACTATACATATCTTTCAATTATTTCACACTCTTGATTATATATATATATATATATATATATATATATATATATATATCATATAATCACAGAAATATGTTATAATACCTATGAACACACTTTCTGATAATCCAAAAATTTATTTGATTAATTTTACGCTTTTCGGGGCTAATAATTGTTAATACTATTTAATTCATTCAGGTCCTACATATATAAACGTAGAAATGAATGGGAAGACAGATAGCGGAGTGGAGAATAGAACGAAAAGGAGAAAGATATGAGCGAAGCAAAACAAACACAAGATAAGCTTTAGAGGATGACATCATAAAGAAACAGAAAGTACAACAATCGAAAATATTGTAGGCACTCGTATACAGCAATCGTTGGAAACCTACAAAAGCTTTAATTTTATTCTTTATCTGTATACATTCATTTTTTAAAATTAAATCAACAATTACTTAAGTTTGAATATATCCGATCTAATACATTATACGTATATACGAAACTCGATAATAATCCTAATTAGATTCTCATTTGATAATTAAAATAACAACGAAAGATTTTTCCCAAGGTTCTTATTAATAAATACTACGAATTTGTTGAGTTTATATTAGGAAAAATTATTTGTTCAATGATACAATTTATCTCATTAAATTAAAATGAAATAAATCGTAAAAAAAATTCTTATAAATTTAATGTCGTCTTAAACGAATTAGATAATATATTGTCCAATTATCATCGAGTAAATTTTTTAATCGTTCAAAAATATAATTTATTATATATATATATAATCTATAAATATTATATTAAATTTCGGAATATAATAATCATGAAAATAATTCGTCACATAGATAATTTTTTTCTTTTAATTAATAATAGTACATCATAATATTGTAAGTACTTTATTGACGTTTAGTTATATTTTTCTTTCGATATAAAAAGCATCGATAATACCGTGTTTTTACTTGTCGAATGAAAATAATCCGAACTTTTAGCGTATAATCTCTCTCTCTCTCTCTCTAGCTCTATCTCTATCTCTATCTCTTTCATCGTAATTTGCTGTACAAAATAAACAGCAATTGAGAATTTTTTTTTAAATAAAGATACCTACATATATACATGCACACATATTTTATTTATAAAGTTCGCTTAATTTCTTTGTCAGTTTTCAACATCTCTCTAACTGAAGTGTAAATATTGTAATTCCCTTTTCCAATCATAGTACGAAAATTTCTCCTGTTCGTTTCACGTAACAAAATTTTATTCCACTAGGACTTTAGAACTGAATCTACATACAAATCGTAATCTGAAAAAAAAAAAAAACAAATCAGTAACATTTCTTATTCGATTCTATCTCATGTGATCTGTAATACATATATACAATATAAAGTTATATTTTGTCAAAAAGGAAGGAAATTCTATTCGTGAGATTCAACTAAAATGTATTCGAAGCAATTGTAAACTTTGATTATCTTTCTTTTCTTTCCAAGAAATTAGCTTAGTCATTTTCCATTCTCTCTCTCTCTCTCTCTCTCCCTCCCTCCCTCTCTCTCACACCCTCACTCTCACTCTCACTCTCACTCACACTCAAACACCTCTTTTTCTCTCCATATTCTAATAAAAAATTACAAAAGAAGCGGAAGTATGCGGAATTCACATTAAATTTCAGGAGGAATTTCGCCGTCTGATTGCTCAACTGGATGTTTTAAAGGAGAAGAACGTTTTATTGGGCAACCATTATTTAGTCAGTAAAATTGCAGCGATGCAAGAAGCAGCAAATCGTAGCGAGGCCCAAGTATCGACAATTCAAACGATCTCTACGAGCATTAGACTAAATGATCTTAACGGTTCGCGAACTGTTGTGGAAAGTGAAGTTGGTATATCCTGTGAAAAGGATCACAAACTTATAGGTAAGAGTAACATTAAAGTAGCTGCTCGAATAGCTTAGTATGTACTTAGGAATATTTCGATATGGGAATAACTTCTTAGATGGGAAATATGTATAATAAGATAGTCTTTACTATATCGAGAGTAAATTCATTCCGTTTGATCAATTTCTTCATTCAAATTTTGAAAAAAATCGAAGTAAGATGTTAGAACGTTAAAACTGAGATAAATATTAAATGAAATAAATTATAAAGTAAACGTCGTTGTATAAAAGGTATTGGACTGCACGAGAAAAAATGTCAGGCTTGTATCGAGAAGAATGGTCTTCGAAACAAGGATCAACATCGCAATAGTGATCCTAGTAGTAGCACCACGAGTATACGAAAAGGAGAACATCCGAATTTGAGAGAAACCGATAAAGAAATTCGCGATGGTAAAAATGACGTTGGCGTCTCAACGTCCTCGAAACTAATCGGCACCAGCGAGGATATAGCCACGGAAACGAACCCCGAGCCGAACGGAAAAGAGAATGATGCAAAAGATAAGTCCAAGAGCAAATCCGGTCACGCCAGGACCCATGCCATTGTAATCAACCTCGACGATAAGAGCAGATTCTCAGAAGAGGTCACCGTCTAAAGGTTCATCGAGATAACCTTCAGACCCTTCTCCTTCCCTCTTTTCCTTCATGACGAATGAACAAATGAGATTTACCACCGCCATCTTTCTTTGTGATACATTTATTTCGTCAGTACTTCGAAAAGAAACATTTTTCTTTTTTTAAAGAATACTCACTGATGATAAAATGAATGGAAGACGGTTCAATATGTTGTCAGAGAATATTATTAATTATTTGAAATTCGACCAATTGCTCAATAATCATTGGTCATTGAATGGAATATGTATATGTTCACTTTTTTTTTTTTTTTTTTGAGCGTATAACGTTCTTAGGTGCTCTAAGCGAAAGAATTAAATAAGATTTGCCATAATTTACACATGTAAATACGTTTCGACACGCGCGTTCAAAGTCTTGCCGTAATTATAAACGAACGCATTGTATATATCAATATATAAATGTAATAATAATATGTTTAACGATCAAAAGTGAATAAAAGTGAAAGAAAATAGGACTAAAGTTTATTTCCTTCTACGTAAGGATTAACGTTGGGAAAGAAATTTATTCAAAACGATTTGAAAAAAAAAAAAAAAAAAAAAAGAAAGCGGACTCAAGTTTAATATATCGATTTATCCGTTCTGCCATATCATTATTTTGTAAATATTTTGTAAATAAAAAAAAAAATATCATCGCAAGCTAAATAATTTCGTTTGTCTAAAGTTTGCACACATACATATCGATTATGTTGAAGATGGATGTATGTATATATATTCAAAAAAAAATAACTCATGCTTCACGAGATCATGCAAAAATGAGACAAAGAACAAACAAGAATCTCAATAAATTAAATTCATTTGTCGAATTACCGACGAACTTTTTCATTAATCTTTTAATTCATAACGATCTCGATTCGATCATTGATAATTTAATCAGCAAACATACACATACATAACTCGATTTTAAAGCTAAGCTTTTAAAAACATTCGATGAAGAGCAGCAAAAGATTATCTTATGTATTGATCTTAGTCAACAATCGAAATGGCCTTCGCAATATTACGTCGAATTCATTAGCAAAGTTCTTTTTTTAAACATAATTATAAAGAATACACACGTATACAATGATAGAAAGAGGTCGTAGAGCACATAAAAAGAGAGGAAATAAAATCAGAATTGGAATTTATCGCCCTACGAGAGCAGAAAAAGATATTGCTAATATCAACAACAACGCGTTCTACTAGAAAAAAAAAAAAAAAAGAAAAATAATAAAATAAAATAGAATATAAAAGCGAAATATTCTTAAAGGGATCATTTCTTATCTCCACTATCGAAATTTTATCCTCCGTTGATGTACAATAGATGTACTTAAATGTCCTAAAACAAATATCGTAGAGATTAAGATAAAACAAAAAAAAATAAAAAAAAATAAAAAAATAAAATAAAATAAAATAACAAGAAAAACAAAATTCGTAAGGCGCTCGTTTTGATCTAGAGATCATCAATTTTATGCACCTTAGAGAGCACAATCCACATCGAATTTTATCTCTCGACGAGATATCGAAATCTTCGGACGATCGGGCTAATTCATGCAATTACGTTGAAGGGACGTCGTTGTAATACAATATATCGCTGTTGTTTGTTGTATATACATACATATATATATATATATATATACAGTGAGTCTAGAAATATTTGGAGATTTTTTGAAATCGACAAACTTTTTTTTAAATCGTACGTTTTATAGAACTTATTTAAATACTTATGAAATCTTCATCATTATATCGTGAAACTCATCGTTTTACAATGATTATAAAGATCGTAATTTGATGTAAGATTGGTGAAATTTTTTCTCATGTAATTTAGATACATAAGACAAATAAATCTATAAAATGCATATATTCAATTTTTATAAGAATACTCGATAAGAAAGTTTAATTTATGAATGTTTGTTATTACAACAATGAAAATTCACTTTATCTCTTAGACATATTCAATATACAACAATTAACAATAAAATGTTATACAATTCAAAAATGTGTTCAAATATTTCTACGGCTTACTGTATATAAATTTACCGGACAAATTCCTTTTCAGAGCATGCAATGAATGTCTTTCGGTATATGGTGTGTTCTACGTATCTATAATACGTAAATACATATGTTAAAAGATTAGAGATCTTACGACTGTGAAAGTACTTACAATATTGTTTCTGTTAAACAGAAAGAAAGGATAAAGAAAAGGAAAAAATAAATAAATAAATAAATAAGTAAAATGAAAAGAAAAACGAAAACAATTTTTCCGATTAATCTTGCTTTATGTTGACGCATGATTAATGAATACTCGTGAAATATATCATAAGAACAAAATAAAAAGTAATCATCGATCGACGAATGATAATTTTCTCTATCTTTTTTATCGTATCCCTTCTCTTATCCTGTTTCCTTTTAATGTCAATTCAATCAAATTCGGACCCAATGGAATATCTTGCCAAATGACAGAATATTAAATCCTGATAAGATATACGAGCTGACCTGCTGAGATCAATGAACCGAGAAATAACTAGAACGATATACATATTTAACGAGACGTATCTGACAGATCCTAACACGAACATCTGGCAACAAGCGCACGCATATGTCACGCATATGTTCCATCAGAATTAATTACTAATTAATGTAAGAGGATTTCAATAATCTAACTGACACTGCTTTCACTTGTTTCCCATGAGTTTATCGTAATCTGAATAAGCGATGATATCAATCAACATATTTTTTTCCGAAACCTTTTTATTGCTGTGAACATATTTCAAATATGTTTCTTGTTATTATATAATATTTATATTTTTATGTATATATGAATATAACATATTATATAATATTTATTTATAGATAAGATAACAGATAATTTACCAATTTAATTAATTGCTGAAGTATCCATTAATCAACACTTTTTTGGTTGTATTATGCATTGGAATCTATGAAAAGAAAAATGTTCGAATAAGTAATGGAAATGGAAAATATATTCAAAAGAACATAAAAGAATTATAAAAGCTCAATCCACGAAATCATATATTCATTCGAATTGTCGTTCTTTTCCATTTTATACGAATAACAAATGAAACTGTGATTTATATGGATTTAGATAGATATTTATATATCTATATTAATTTCATCAAGATACACAGAATATGGAACATAAACTTAAATTACAAATTATTAAATCGTTCTATCTTGTTTATAAAAGTAAACGTTCTTATTACAAGATTACTTTGTAATTATAATAATAGATTCATTATAAATAGAAGAAAACAATGCCATATAAATTTACATTATTATAGTAAGCTTTATTTTACTCCCAAGTCAGGAAAAAAGTAAATAAATAAGTAAATAATTCCAAAAAGAAAAAACTAATAATAAAAATGAAAAAAAGTTCACGTAACGAAAGTGTTTGTAATGAGTAGCTAGTTATTTTCAATAAAAAGAGATTAAAAAAAAAAAAAAAAGAAACTTCTACCGTTTAATGCTTAATTATGCATTTTTATTTTGTGCTGTATTCGAAGTAAAGGGAAATCATTTTTTTTATTCTGAACATTTCTGATAAAATATTGCCTATGTAAATTGCAATTATACGGTGCATGCGCATGCATATATACTCCATACGTCAACAATCCTCTAAATCAGTAAGTTGCAGCTACATAATATTAACCCCATTTTCTCGCCTATGCCTGTCGGCATTCTTATTAAAGGAGAAATTTACGATTACTGTATTCTAATTATCTGTATCGTAATTCCCAGCACGTTGTTCTCGTAACATCGTTGCTTGTACAATTTTCAGCATACAACTTTATTTAAATGACGTTATACTCTGTTTTCCGTGACTATTCTTCGGTGTTCCGCTTAAAAATACTCCTTCGAGAAAATGATCTTTATAAAACTACCCTCATATGAGGTTATGATGTATAGTGAAAAGTTACTATATGTCGTGGCTTGTATATTAGAACGGATACATAAAACTTTACGTAAAATTTTTACAACACCCGAGAGATAAATGGTCTATGTATATGTGCAAATATATGCTATGGTATATGTGTGTGTCTGTATGTATACGTACAAACATACACACATACATACATATATATATATATATATATATATATATATGTAGACTACCGTGACATTATAAGAATGCTAAAAAAGGCAGGATAGATGATATAAAACAGGATCCGTATTGTCTTATAACAGCGATTATTCGTCACCGTTCCATTTAAAAACTACCCATAATACCATGCCGACAATTTTTAATCGTTAAGATAGCCCCGCTGTTCTCCCTAGAGATTTTTAACTCTTAAAACACAATTGCCATTGTTCTTGGGTTTTCTTGGAAAGTTTCAAATAAGCATGTTGAAAAGGAATACTCTAAAAGTATTCGCACAATATTTATCATCAAGAAATAAAACTTGTTGATCAGTGACATCGAAATTCGTGAATCGTGAATATCAGGTCAGTTCACTTGGTTACTGACTTTCGTCGTAAATCAAATTAAGGAGAGAAGAGACATTGCTTTCTTATCAAGCTCGAGATTATACGCTTGGGGATTTTACTACAATTTAAAAGATGAATCGTATTAATCTGACACTTTGTAATTACATTCAAATTCATTTAACGAATGTAAAAAATATTGATCTATGAAATATTTACGCTGACAAAATCGTTGTCGCACTTATGACAGACACGTCGATATGACAAAAAAAAAAAATATTAAAAAAAAATATTACTAATGCTACGCACTACTTTTATTCTATATCTATCATTATTTCTTTTCTTTTTTTTTTTTTTGACAAAATAAAATGAATTTAGTTAAGAATTTGTTTATAAAAATTGTTTATAACAAATTGTTAATTAATAATTAACAATACGCTGAAAAAATAGAAAAAATTCCGTCTTATAAAATGGTACTTGATTCAAGTTTTTACGACTTTTAGTTCCGAAGATATTTCAATGTAAATGGAACAATGTAGAAAAGTTTTTTTAACACAAGTGATTTGTTTATTAATTTATGTAATTTTATAAATCAGTAGTAATCTGATTTATTTATTTTTTTTTTTTTTTGACAAAATAAAATGAATTCAGTTTTTAAGAATTTGTTTATAAAAATTATTTATAATAAATTGTTAATTAATTATTAACAATACGCTGAAAAAATAGCGAAAATTTTGCCCTTTAAAACAGTATTTGTTATAAATTTCTATGACTTTTAGTTCCGGAGATATTCCAACTTAAATAAAAGATGTTTACGTAGAGCCATTGACCTATATAATTTCATTCAAATTGTCTCGCTGACACACTGACCTACTTAAATTCCGAGAATCTACGCGGCTCAGCTGGACAAGTTACTACTACTACTACTACTACTACTACTACTATTACTATTACTACGAGAACAGGTGATCTGTACGAATTATGAATGAAAATCTTTCGAAAGCGATATCTTCGAAACGAAAAGTCGTAGAAACTTGAATCAAATATCATTTTTAAATATAATTTATGCTTTATTTATTTAAATAATGCAATAATATCGGTATAATGGAATCGATTTTGTTAATAAATTTTTTAATTAAATTTTTTTCTTTTTCTTTATAATAAGAACATAACAATAATGAAATCATTAAAATTTTTATTACAACCATGTAAATTTTATTTTGTTTATTTAAAATAAAAGATAAAAGATCTTATTAATAATTAATAATATACGAAATTATATGATCGAAAACACGAAAGATATTTCTTTTGTAATAAATTTATAATAAGGTTTTCTTTCGTAATAAGTTCGTAATAAGTTAGAAATTCTAATTGTACGAATATCTATATACTCGTACCATTAGAAAAATGATTTTTTAACCATAAACTTCATTTTCCAGTGGGTAGTAAATGCAATATGGCGAAGCGAAGTCACCCGTTAATAATACAAAGTATTTCAATACTATATCGCAGTATTCCAAGAAGGATATTTCAGGAACGAAATGTATCTACGCTCATGAGCAATATTTGTTGCCTTTATCAATTAAATATTATTGAGTAGAAGATATGTGTCTCCTATTCAACTGATCGTAATAATACATTATTAAAGTAATATGACTTAAATTATAATTGAACATTTCAATGTGATTAAATCGTTTAAAAACGGTAGAAGAATATTCTAATTTTATTTTAATAGATTATGTACTTCATTAAATTCAACGAAATAATTAATCAAAAATCTCTTGTTAATGAAGAATAAAATACAATGACACTTAAAATTAAAGAAGCTTAAATTAATAAAGGAACATTAATTATTTGTTTAATTATCTGTACAATTCTTCTTATGAAAATTAAAAACAAATCTAAAAATATCAAATTCGAATAAATGTTTAACGTTAAATAAACGTATTACGTCGGTATCATTTATGATCGATAATTGTTTAAATGTTTGCCGAACTTCGACGTTATAAATTTCATTTATAATCATATCAAAATTTTTCTATATTTTCTATATTCACTATATTCCTTCATTTTAGGAATTTATTATACCTATTATAAACTTGAAACATACTTATTAAAGCTTGAAATATTGTTTAAGATTTGCTATCATAATTAATATCGAATAATTCGAGTCTATTTTCTACGACCGATCCATCGTAGAAAATAGTTAGAAATCACGTCCTAGTAAGGCAACTCACGTAAAAGTAAATCCTAGAAAGTATATGCGAAAATCCAGGATGAGAAAAAGTTTCAGCTCGCATAAAACGTATTTTTCAACGACAACAGATTACCTCTCACGATAATCAGCTTCGCGGAGAAATCATAATTTTGTGTGTGAAATCAAAAAGGAGAGAGAGAGAGAGAGAGAGAGAGAGAGAGGAAATTGAAGAAAAAAATCAAATCGTGTGAATCGATAAAAAATTTAAAAATAATATTAAATTAATCAAATATCTAAATTAACTAATGTTTCTCATTTTAGTAGATTAACTCAAGTTAAAAGTAAACGACTGATATAAGTGATGAATATCAAATATGTATGTGAAAAATAACGAGTTTATAATTAATCAATTATATTCTATCATACCCATAAAAATAATTTCTCAATGATTTACCTATAAATTTCTTATATAACAACTTTTCGATTAAAATCAAACTTTTTTTATTTTTCATCGTTTTTATTGCAGAAATATATTTCCACTGTTTGCTATATCCTCCGAGTATAAAATTCAACGAACTCTTTTTACCTTACTTATCTTGAATGAAATGATGTATCAATAACTTATAGAATATATCCTCTATCAAAATTATTTATTATTTTTATTGAGATTACGTTTTATTGTAAATATGAATTCATGAAGGCATTACACCGTTCGAAAATTTGACAATTTTAAATGGACGAAAAACAAAATGATTGATATAAATAATAAGAAAATTTATATTTTAATTAGTTTGCCAAATGAGACGTGCAAAAGTTCAAATGGAAAACTCTTTTTGATACTGAAAGAGAACTTCTTCTGAATTCTTAAAGAATTCAAAAGTTGTACCGTTGATATGATAAAAATACATGCCTAAGATGAAATAAAAGTATAGATTGCTTTTAAAAAGTATTACTGTATCTTTTTACCGTAGAACACTTTTTCTCGTTCTTTAAGAAAAGATATTTTAAGATTCGAATCACAGCAATGGAAAGCAAAATATACATTTCATTAACATGAAAGTATTTTTACCCTTTCAAATAAGCAGAAAATAATGTCTTGTATAAAAGAGAAAAAAAATAATAAATAATAAATCTTTCACGTAAAAAATTTAATACGTCTCAATAGAAATTCGAAACAAAAGGAGCAAAGCTATGTACAAAAAAGAAATATTTTGAACGATAATAGATTTGTTATATTAATAGAAACGAATTTAAAAATGCATCGAATCGATCAAAATATAATAAAAATAAAATACATTAATGTGAAGCTCGCAGCTCTTTAAATTTTCTCGTTTTCATTACCTAGTTATGCGAGCAAGTAATTATCTGAAGTACTTAGTGAACAATAGAATACAGAAGGTATTATTTCTCCTTCGTTTTAGAAATTTATTATATCTACTATAAACTTGGAACATACTTGTTAATAGCTTGGTATATCGTTTAAGGTTTGCTATCATAATTAACGTCGAATAATTCGAGTGTAAACTTTTCATATTAACGTATGTTTTAGGAAATGTATACATGGATAGTTATATGCATACGTTAAAACAAAACAATTCATGATAATTTTATGAATTTATATAACTAAGACATTGAACTTACGTGAAAATTTTTACAAGTATAACAAATGGAATTTAATTGATTCGAAAATAAGCATGCGGTAAAATTAAATTCAATGTTCTATCTATAATGTTAAGCTAAAGTATTTTAATAAATTTTTACACGAGCCAAATAAAACAGAATTAAAGAAGAAAAAAAAAAGAAAAAACCACAGAACGTATTATTCGTTAAAAAGATGGTATCTTCTTTAATAATTTGTTGGACAAACTTTTGTTTGAACAAAAATTTGTTGTCTTTTATTTTTTCTTTTTTTTTTTTTTTTAATTGGATAAAACAATCGAAGGATAAAATAAATTTCTTTTTATGATACAATTATGCAGTTCTAATCAATAATTCGAAACAAAAAACACAAGTAAGAAGTATTCTAAAATTACGTTGAATAAAGAATGAAATAAATGAGAAATATTAAAATAGCCAATTGAAAATATACGAATAAGTTATTCCATTAGTCATAAAAATATGCGGGAAGATTTGAAACTTTTTTTTTTCACTCGAAACAAAAAATGCTGGTGAGAGATGCACAATATTGCAAATTTTCGATACGATTTATCCGTACGTATTTGAATGGAAAATGCGAAGGACGAAGAAGTATCTGAAAACGGGATTCGGTCCGAAAGTAATGGCAATCTTAAGATAAAATGCAAACTACAGTCGATCAATCGTTAAGTTCAAATCGACATTCAGTTGGAGTTCCATTTACTTTCCTATACATTTACTATACCATCCACACCGACTATACCACTATATATCTCAGACTACTAAAAGAAAATTAATATACTCAACGAAACGTTTCGTACCGATAAATACGAACCTACGAAAACTGAATATAAAGGCGAATTTCTCGATATAAAAAGTGACAATCATATGCTAGTCACATTCAAAGATTGAATTTATAACCGTGAAATTAAGGAAAAATATCAATGGAATAAAGAAATTTCGTTCGTGTATCGATTGATAATAATAAAGAAAAGTTTTTATTCGAGTTAGCATAATATTATAATAACCTACACAATATCTTTTCCATCGAATTAACTTGATTTTCTTTGTAAGTAGAAGTTAAGTGGGTCTTCGACTAAAACACGACGCATATGGTGCCAAAGAGAATTAAGCCGCCATGGAGGATAACTCCCTTTGTTGAAGAAGTTTCCAACTTCCACACCAAACTTGGTATTTCTCTGCATTACCGCAATTCTCTCTCTCTCTCTCTCTCTCTCTCTCTCTCTCTCTATCTTTCTCTCTCTATTTCTATCTCTACCTCTCTCTTACCTACCCTTTTCATCTTTACGTACTTTCACCAAATCATTTTACAGAATGCGGAGAGTGAACAATAGATTTTTCGGTTGGATCGTCCAATAAAAAGAGTCGATACGTGCTTTGCACAGATTTCAAGGGAGATAGATTCTATTCGATGTTATTGATTTTAAAGTAAGGACGAGTTAAGTATCCTCACCGTTCCCTTTTTCTTTCTCTCTTTTTCTCAAAGCATCTATGTTAGAAGTTAATCCTCTTCGTCGTCAATCTATCTATCATACTCTCTTTCTCTCGCTCTCTTGTGAAAGATAAAGTAGGCATACGTAAAAAATTTGTCTGCAACGTCGTTTCCATCGTTTTTTGATTCAGAAAGAATTCTTCTTCATTAAACTTACGCAAAAGAAATTTACCGTCTTCTTCAAGATGAATCTTCTTTGTTTGTTTTTTCGATGCGCCAGATTGTCTGATTCAAATGGTAAATTTTTTTATTACAAATATTAACTCGACTAATTATAAAGGAATACGGTCGTTTAACTTCTGCTATGATGTTTCTTATAACTTTGAAATAATAGAACGAATAAAAACATTCGTAACTACAAACAAGAGAAAATATGTATGAAAGAGAAAATGAATCATCACAAAATGTAAATTTGAATAATAAAAAGATTGAATGTTTGTTATCATAAATAGTAATGAATTCGTAATATTAATATTAATTAATCTCATTTTTTTACGAGAGTAATATCAATGTTTTCATAAGGAAAATATAATATCTAAATGATTCATGTATGATAATAGTGATTAAAATCGCTGACATGAAGTAACTGATTATATTAAATTTTCCGTATTTTTATTGATTTGCAAATCAAAAAGCTTTTTAATAATTTCAAATTATCCTTTTAATTTTTCGTAGTTACGTGAAGTATATACTGCATTTATTCGCTCTAAGAATAATGGAATATTGATAAATATATAATGTACATACTATACATAAGTAACGCTGATTTCACAATTAATATACATATGAATTGATACCTATAACGTATGAACAGTAATCAATTGCAAATTCAAAATATTAACCAATCGTGAGACTACCATTAACACAACATAAAGTGCAATGATGAAAATCGATTATCAATTGAAATCTATGATTATCTCTTTGCAAGATAATTCAAGTGGATGTTAGAAATAAATAAAGTGGAATCAAAGCTAAACGAATTTTAATTATTCGACGATCAATTATTAATACTAATTTTATAAAACTGCAGAAATTTTGTAGAATATCGACATATATGCTTCAATAATGATGAAAAGAGAAAATTGAAAGATAAAAATTCTTAAATAAAATGTCTACGCTCTTACTAATCTTCGTGAAATTATGAAAACGTTTTTCTACGAAAGGAGTATTATAAAAGGAGAAAGATGAAAACAATGAGAATACTCAGTGTATATATTTTTTCGTATGTACTGTCGGATTTAAGTCTAGCTTTCATCTGAATCCAGCTTTTATTTGAGAAATTTATGTAAAAACAATATTCTAAAATCCCTTTACAAATCTGCAGAATGCTTGGCGCGTAAGTAGAAAAGAATGAAATGCATTAACGAAAAGGAGGACATATGTATTCTTATTTCTATCTCTTTTCTCTTTGCGGAACACGATACGTACTAGAAATAGATTATATAGAAAGTGGCTGTAAGCTTCTCAGGTTAATAATACAATTAAGTAATGAGTGTTGGGCGCATGACCATCACAGCCATTAATTCTATTAGGCAACTAATTACCTGTTAACTTTCGCCGGCAGGCATGAACAACGTAATACATCGATAGAGACAAGCGAGGAAAAGCCTCTATCCCTCCAACGGCTCGTCCATTAGAAGAATTTCCATTGATGTACGTGCAATCGATTCTGATAATATTTCTACATTTTAAAAAATTATTTCTCAGAGAAACGCGATAAATAACGTGTAAACGAAAAGAACTAATTTTATTGTTTTAAGAATCAAAATAAAAATTTGTCAAATCGTCTAATCACACATAATATAATGGCAATAGAATAGTAGACGAATTGATTGATTTTGAATATATTTATATTATCCCGAAACAATACAATACAATACATAAGACAAATAAATCTATAAAATACATATATTTTTATTTTATAAAAAAAAAAAACTCTTTATAAAAAATTATAAACAATTTTCATTTGGTATTATTCATCGTTACAACAATACATTGAAAGTATTTCTTTTTAATTCTTTATATTGTTAAAAATAATTTTTCCATTTGTCCGAATATTTTTCTGACTGATTGTACATATGTTAAAGTGTAGGAATATAAATACTATATATATGTAAATAGAATATAATAAATTACACGAAATTTATGATAAAGCACGATTTATATTGCACGTTGAAAAAACATTTAAATATTTATTGAACTTCTTGAAATATTAACTTCACATATTATCATATTTATTCCGATAAATTTATACTTTCGCGATATAATGCAACGTATATTCGATATTTTTTGTAATTATTTTTTTAATGTAATGAATTTCCCCGTCACTTTTAATTTATTAAATTATTAAGTGATCTCGTAAATAACTTTTTGAATGTATATAATTTTCAAATAATCGCTTATGAATACGAAACGATCATAAAAGTTGTCAATAATTTTGAATAAAATAAAAGATATTAAATACAATAAGAAAACGAATGAACACGTGAAACATTATAATTGCAAAAATTGCTCGAAATGATCTCGAAGTTGGCACGTTCCAATCTGCATATCTATATAACAAGCAAAAACAATTGTGATCACTACCAACACTGCCAAGTCGTAATAATACTAATCACGAGTGAAATAATTGCAAAACGGTTCGCGATGTTGGGTATGAAAATGCGTGTACAAGATCAGCTTCTATGATAATCCTCGAGATTTACATAAAAGGTAGCTTTTACTGCAGCCAAGGAGAGCATGACGTCACCGAAACTTTAAATCTCATTGTAAGGAAAGTCGTTGTACGTACTTAATTACTTTCTCAGTAATAACCTAATTTCTTTTTTCATGTAATAAATTTATACTTGACCGAATGCAAATATGTATTAAGTGTCACGAAACGAATTTAATTAAATCTCAAAAAAAAAAAAAAAAAAAAAGAAGGAAAACAAAAAGAGACAAAGAATGAAGAGAATAAGAAAAAAAAAAGATAAAATGAAAATATTTGTTATTTCTATGAAAAATTGATTTACCAGTTTAATTATTTAACATTAACAACTAACATTATAACATTCCTAAATTTCTAATATGTGCTACTTTACATCACGCTCATAGAAATCTGAAGGTCGTTAAAGCACGTTTTCAACATATATCTAAATTGAAAATAAATCTACTGATTTATCGTTCAAACTTTTTAAATTTGACGCAAGTAAACAGTCACGCAAGACGCAAAAAGAATAATCCGAAAAGCTTCAAGACGGTATCAAAAACTTTGGCAAACGTGCGACGAAGGCTCCTATCTTTTAGGTGTCGATGCCCACTTTAGCCTGACAAGCGAATATTTATCGAACGTTATAAATTTAAGCTTTCAACTTACGTATTGCTGCCAACCGTATTCGAAAGAAACGAGATATGTTTTCCCAACAGAGAGGAAAAATATTCTTATTTTCATCGTATAAATGCTCCGTTGAGTCTCAGATCCTTCATGACAATTAGATTGGATAAGATGATGTACATCATTATTAAAATGGTTCATCTCTTTTTTTTTCTTATATAGTTTATCATCGATATATGTAGAACTCCTTTGACAATTTTTTGAATGGTTATTTACAACAACAGTTAATAATGTCTTAATTACGTTCAAATTCACGAGATATTCGACTTCGAAACGCCTCAATTTGATAGGTACACCGTTCTTCTCGCTTTGTGCTACGCTTAGGAATCCTATAATAGCAAACGCTTCAATCAGTCTGATTGTCCTCGCCATATCGCGTAATTTCCACATTCCTTCTCTGTGTATCGGCTCTAGAGCTTTGAATGGAAGAGAGAGAGAGAGAGAGAGAGAGAGAGAGAGAGAGAGAGAGAGAGAGACAGAGAGATCATTTCGTCTCTCGAGAAGGAGAGACTGAGAGATAGAGACAGAGACAAGGAGACAGGCAAAGAGAGATAAAGAGAGAGAGAGAGAGAGAGAGAGAGAGAGAAAGAGGGAGAAACTGAGAGACAGAGTTATATATGGTGAGAGAGAGTATAGAGAAGTAGAAGCATGTAGGCATGGATATAACCTGCTTAACTCATGACCAAATGCCATTCCTATCTCTAATACCGAACCTCATGAGTCGAGTAAAATCTATGACATTGAACTGGTGGTAGCTTCAGGAAACGATAGAAATTCCAGATGCATATACTCATGAAATATCAGTGAATCTTGTAGTTGGTAACGTTCGTCACGGAATGACAATCAAATCTGAAATATAGTCATATTGTTCCGAGTTATTGGATAAAACGAATAATAAAAACTCATAGGATAAACGCACGCTGTTTGGTGAGACTAATAAAAGTAGACATACAAATTAATTTAATATATGTATGTATTTTTTTCTTATTTTTCATTTTTATAATGAAACACATTTTTTATTATTTTACAAATCTCCTAATAGTAAATGAACTTTAATATTAAATTTTTTGACGATTATATCATATAATTTTAAAAATGAATAAGTTAGTCATGTTAAAGATTTTCAAGACTGAGGCAAACGTGAATTTTAATAAAAATTCGTCTACGTTTAAACATTCATTTTTAAAGTATAAAACCATCTCTGCGAATGACTTCCTCTCTCTCTCTCTCTCTCTCTCTCTCTCTCTCTCTCTCTCTCTCTCTCTCTCTCTCTCTTCCTCTTTTCTTTCTATTTTCGGGATTCGTTATAGCTTAATATTCTAGCATATTATATAGTTTTAATGTAAATTGTGAAAAACATACGTATAATACGAATGATATAAATTTTTGCCAAAGGAATTTTCAAAGAGTTTTTAAATTTATTATCATAAAATTCTAAATAAAAATCCTATGTCTATTATATTTATAGAATATGTAAATCCAATTTCCTTCTTAAGAAATAAACCTCTCATAAGGCGATTTTCTATTAAAATTATAATTGGAAAACGTTCAATCTCTTTCTTTCTCTCTCTCTCTCTCTCTCCCCTCTCACTTTCTCTTTCTTTCTCTTTCTCTCTCTTTCATAATGTCTCATTGAACTACCCAATGTTGTTCTCTGAAAACGAAAGCCGTAAATTAACTGGCTTCTCTCGGTGTATCGATCGTATCGGGTTCATATTGGTCGAATGTACATATCATACTTACGCAGATCGCATATAGGTAATCGAGTTCATTGTCTGCTCGCCAATAACCATATTCACAAGCTATGATACGCTCATTATTCTCTGACTCGTTAGTTACATGAGTTACACGTCAAAACCATTATCGTCACCACATAGAATCTCAAAGTACCGTCTACATTTATACATACATAAATTAATACAATCGAATCGTTCAATAATAATTTTTTTTTTTTTAATGATTCCAAGTCATGACGAACGTACGAATAATCACAATTAAAATGTGAAATAATCAGAAAAGAATCGGCTTATAAGCTATTTAATGAATCATTAGCTATTGTGTATTCCCTTTACTATCTATTATTTTACCAGAGGGATCAATAACACGAGATCTCTCGCATTTGATTTCTTTTTTATGGTCATCGAAAATTCACATACTATCGTTCTCGATAAAAGACTTGACGTTTAGAAGATTAAAAAAGTCAGACGTTACAATTCGTTAAATTAAAAGTGTATAGTTAATTTTGCTTCTTGCCAGAAAAAAAAACATGTTAAAGGAAATCATTCTGAATGAAAAAAAATTTTTTATAATATGTTACTACTCATTGTTTTTTTTTTTTTCCTTTAACGATGATTTATAACGTTAAGACAATAACTCATGTTTGTCATTAATGGGTGTTAATTGATATTAAAATATAGTAAGTCATGAGATAGAGGAAGGACAAAAATATATCGAGAATAACGAGGTAAAGAAGAAGTAGTTCATTTTAGACCTGCATTGATATAGATAGGAGATTTCTCACAGTGAAATTTCAGTGAGCGTGAAACTTGGGAGATGATCCGTTTCAAATCATCAACAGATGTGACCGCCACTCCGTATTATAGGATTTAGAAGCGAAAGGCAGAAACGTTAAACGGTTTAGAAAGAAAATTGAGATCATAACTCGAGTGACAATCGTTTATACTGAGAAAAATAAATCGAAAATGTGATCGAATTGAGTAGCATGTTTCTTTCCCTGTTACGATAAGCCATTTCTTACATCCTTTTTCAGTTCAATGATTTTTAAATCCATGAAAAAAAAGTACTATTGTTGATCAGTAAGACGAAGAATTTTTGCTTTTCCAGCGCCATTCGCTCGTTCCCATCGACTCTACTATGTTTTAACATAAACAATGTATTTTATAATGGATGATTGAAACGATAAAAAACCTTTAAACGATCCACGTTACGTTTGTGACATAAATATTACGTTATTTTACGTGCTAATATAATACTATCTTCCTATAAAAGAAAAACTTTCGTCGATCATATCAAAATGAAAATGAAAATCATTCATACTAAAACAAATATTAATTTTATTTCCATTAATATTTAATCATTTATTACCTCTTTCTTTTTATGGACGTATAAATGAAGTCACGTCAACTTTAACGGAAGTGCTTTAATATTTGTCGAAATTTATTCGGTATCTCGTTAAAAATAATTTCAAAATCGATTCCTAGTTGCTCGGATAACCATTTTATAGTAGTAGGACATAGAAGAATAATGGCGATGATGCTAGCCGTCAAATGCACGAAGAACAAGCGTACCAGCTGGAAGACAATTTTCTTTGCTGAATAGGAGTCACGGGTTTTTCTGCTAAGGGTGACGGGCACACCATGTGAAAGCATAAATCTTGTTACTAAACGAAATAAAGTGAAGATAACGTACGTGAGTTATCGTGGATACCACCAGCCATCCCAGTAAAACAGTACTCGCTGTATTCAAATACGACGCATATTCCGAATGAAAGAAATATCGCAGATATGGAACTTTTGTATTTAAATCCATCCAGATTACGTCAAGCTATACACCATAACAATTCGAAATTATTAAGGTTATTACAAAATATCGTTAATAAAATGTCCTTTTTCACAAACTTTTTCTCAAAAATTACGTACTTTGCATATTACATTATTTAAAATTTTAATAAATCATCGAACGAGATATTTATTTATTTATTATTTCCTTTAATTTTTCGAGAAATTTATTATAAGAATAAAACGAACTGTGCCAATAATTTCTCTTACCTCTTTGTTGTACATATCCTACTGAGAAAATTATTCTTCGAATAATAAAGTCGTTACTTACGTCCATTTTGTGAAAGAACGAACGAATTCTTTGCAACGTAGATAAGTTTTATTTACTTTAAGCTTTTTACATGTTTAAATTTAAAAGCCCTTGGGATATCAACCGATGACAAAAAAAACAAATGCGAATTCGATATGTGAATATGAATCGATATGGGAATATGAATCGATATGGGAATATGAATCGATATGGGAATATAAATCGATATGCGAATGGAGCACAATCTATGAATCATTTACCTTTGCGTTATTTTTATGTAAAATTAATATTAAAATTTCATTTCATCATATTTATCTTCTTAAAATCCCATAAAATCATAAAATTCTACTTTGTAAAAAATATCAATAACCAACATAACATTCAATGAACATATTTGTATAAAAAAAAAAAATAAAAAAATAAAAAAAAAACAGAATAGAACATTTCCACGTATTTTTTCAGCAAGCCATTGAATATAAAAAAGACAAAAGTTACAACTTTTAATTAGAAAAGTAAATAATTATTAATAAGTAATTTTTAATATACTTTAAATCTTTTACATTATACGTTAAATTAAAAAGAAAAAGAAAATTATATCTAATTTTATTTGTGTGAAATCTTAAATCTTTAAAACCCAAAGTATCACGATTGAAAAGTTAAAATTAGTAAGTTTAATTACTTTCTCTATTTGCTATCGTCAAAACTTTTAATCTTTTCATGAAAACGTAACAAAAGAAATGATTCAATTTAAACCAGTTCTTATTCTTATCATCGCATTGTAATTGGAAGTTTCAATATATAAGAATTCTATTGATAACTCGAAAATGCTCGCCACTGTTACTACTTTCGCAGTAGTCCGAGTCGATAACAAAGATGACCTCAATCAAATCTTCAAGCTTAAAGAAAAGAAGAATAAGAATTCTTTTTAATCATTCAACCTTCTTCGAAATCTATATATTAAAAAATTAAATATAAGATATATTTTCTATCGAATCAACGATTCTCTATTCCTCTTTCTTTCTTTCTAAGAAATATTTAGATGATTGAAACTTCAAGAAGGATTTGTATATTTTAATTAAAAATTGATAAAAAAAAAAAAGATATTTTATTAGATTGTAGAATTCTTTTCAAGTCATAAAAATCACAGACGGTGTCGTTAATTAAAAGAATCGTTTACTTATCCATTTTTAAAATATCCTTTTTACTTAAAATTTACAATGATCAGATATCTCGTACAGATATAGATTATAATAACTATAAAGCAATGTAGTTTCGGATAACAAAATGAATTTAAATGGTTAGATTATTAGGATATTTTTGCTCCAAAGATTTTTTATATTCAAAAAGATTTTATTATCTTTTTCTTTCTCTCTCTATCTCTCATTCTCGCTGTCTCATATATGCATATAAGTATGCATCCTTTCTTAATTCTAAAGGAATCTCTTAGGCATCATCTTCTTTTATATCATCTTCTTTGGAATTAGAAATACTTTCATCCTCTAGTTCCATCGTAGTTCGATATACTTCGTCTGATTCGTTACTCTTTGAATCTAATGCAACTTCCTCATCTTTCTCGAGACTCAATCCTAATGACTTCGTGCTGCATTCGGAATAAGTTCTTTCATTCGGTATTTCGGATGTTGTCAAATTCATATTAAGAACTTCTGTTTCCTCCTCAAGAGCATTACAAATTCTAATGATGGTTCTGCACCAAACATATCCAGTCGTCCTTGCCGATAGGCTCGTTATTAACTGTACACGTCCAAGTATGAAAAATTAACTGGCCATGGGGCTCACAAGCCCTGCCTTGTTCGAAAATCATTCGTTTAACATTAATCCTTGATTATGATACTTACAAAAATATTCAAGTAATATCATTCTTAAATGATAATTTAATTTAGATACAAATTTCGTTAAAAGAAATATTATAAATTGTATATTCTCGATGTTTTTATTTAATTTAATTTAACTGCATTAAGAAGAAAATGGAAATTAATATAAGTTTATAAATTAATATAAGATGAAATTTCTACGATAAGAATTCATAAAAACTTAAGGGAAAATAATTTTTTCTCTGTGATTCTCTACAAATTCTAATTTTCATAATTAAGGATTAAGTTTTCATCAATAAGATAAATTGTTATTATTTTAAACTTGGAGGACCGATCGTGTGTAAGAAAATTATATATATATAAAAAATAAATACCGATACGAGTGATTACACTAGAAAGATAGATATATCTATAAAAAAAAATGGAAAAATAATTTCCAAAATCTATATCCTATTCGATCTTCTTTTTGAGTTATAGACATTTTTGTATATCGACGATTCAAGTTTTTGGAGAAAAAAAAGAACCATTAATAAGACGGATTGACATTAATTAATGAAGTAATTATTTGAAACATTTTATTTACCGATAATCGAAGTAAACGACTGCAAATTGACGCAAATCAAATTTGACGAAGATCAAATAGGATATACTATGTGAATCTTTCTATTATATTTTAATGTTTCGAGTCCCTATCTTTGAAGAGAATATTACGAATTCAAGATTATACATCGTATATCATAATTATCACGTATAAACATTTTGTTACTTTCGTTATATGCATGAAAAGAATTTTATTTCGCTGAGACAAAACGAATAAACGTTAATTAAAATCATAGTGTAATTTGTTTTTTCTCAACCAGTGAAACTCATTAGCATAAAATGTCTTTTATTGTTTCCGATTTTCTAGCTTATGTCAAATAACGTTTATATCATAGCCAGCGTAATTAAAGATCAACACACTGATGGACTATCAACACGTTGATATCTCCTGTTGCTAATTTACCCATAGTATTTTCATGTGCTTTATAAACACACGACTCTAAGTAGATACATCTCGAATAAATATTGTTCTAATTATTCGACTGACTAACGAAGAATATCGTTAAACCGATGCAAATAATTCTTACTCTTCCTCGCGTTCAATCAAAAAATTTCCATTTTCTCTGAATTTGAAATTCTATTTGCGTAAAATTAATTGCCCGATTAAAATAAAAAATATCCATCGAAATTAATATTTGATAAAAATACAATAATCCCAATTTCCTGTCCGCTTATAACTTTCGTACTGACGCTTTTTTAAATGTCATTTATAGAATTTAATAAAGCCGATGAAACATACGTGTACAAGCAAGTATATTATCGAATGAACTCATTTTCGTATTGTTATCGTAAATCAAACGTTAAACTCGCCCATTACACACGGATCATGATTTACAAGATTATCAGATTACATCTAGCGCGTTCAAAATTTTCGAGAAACGTATGTAGAATGACACAATAATCCGTACGAGTTATCCTAAAGTTAATATACGTAGATAAAATAATTAATGATCATTCCATTTATTCGTAACTTCTTTTACGTCTGTTCATTCGTTCACAGATCGATCGTAATTTCATTATTTTCCTATAAGTGAAATATGATTAAATGTTGATAACGAAAAAAAAAAAAAGATAGATATGAGATGGAACGACGCTAATTGTTCGTCTTATAGTTGGCTTATCTAAAATGTTGTTAATAATATTAAAACGTTATCACATTAAACGCAAATTCATACATTCGTACGTATATATAGATATATAGATACTGTCTGTATTTTATTACATCAAGAGCTCGTATACTCACAACGAATAATTTTACTAACTGCTGTAGTAAGAAGATACTGGTAGGATATATCAAAGTAACGGCAACCTCCATTAAACGCGAAATAATCGCAAGAGATAGCAAGAAACCGGTTAGCACGAGCAGTAAAGCAAATTGAAACGTTCCGAGCAATATCTACGACAACGAAAGGAAAATTATTAAATTTATTGAGTATCTCTGAGACGATCATAACCATCGATTCGAAACCTTCTCTTGTTGCTTTAATCTAAAAGAAAGCCTTTAGGCAAGATAAATAAATTCACTGAGATGGAGAAATGCGGGTCTTATAAAAAAGAAAAAATTCTAAGGATATCATAAAAGTATCAATTTAATTAAAACCATTTTATTAATAATAAAAAAAAAAAGAATCTTACGTACGTCTTTACTCGTTAATTATGCCATGTAAATTTTCAAATCGATCGATCGTCCCTGCTCTTTTATCATTTTCTTCGAGAAAAATACGATAAGAGAAAATAAAAAAATAAAAAAAAAACACGGAATAAGATAAAAAATAAAATAAAAAGAGATCACCTAGAAAGATGAAGAATGGTCTTACACAGAGGAAGGAAAACATCGTTGATTTCCTTCTGTCAGATCGATCGAATGTTTTTTCTTTCCATGAGATGATGTCATCCAATTATTCATAGTTTGTATTAGTTATTCACAATGATAATATTTGACTTCCGATTTTTCTTATATTATTAAAAAAAAAAATTATTACATGTGCTTTGTAATACACTGAATTTTCTTTTTTGATTTCCTTCGCTCTGTGTTCATATCCAGTCCAACTAACAACACTTAAAAAAAAAAAGTCATATTCTGGCGCATCATACTCGCCATTTCTTGGATGACTCCCAACATGTCTCCTCGTCAGAAGAAGCGAAACATGAAATATGAAAAATGGTAGTCTGTCCTGATCGTTTGACTTTTTAAATCTTTGCCTTCCAAGATGCTACTCGAAAAATTTTAGATATCTCGCGAGATTAAATATATCGAAAGATCAAATATTTATCGAGATATGAGTCCTTCTTCTCCTTCATTTTTTCTTTTCTTCTTGTACTTTTAAATTGTTTATTGCCCAATAAAACTAACATTATTATATCTTTTCAATATATATATATATATGTGTGTGTGTTAATTTGTTTCATAAATTTTGAATAAAATTCAAATAGATAAAATTTACAATTAGAAAATAAAAGCATTATAGAAATATACCGAAATGTACAGCCATTCGCTCGGTAGTACTTGCGTTACATAAATTATAATTAGATTTCGATAAGATCGCAAGTAATACTGACCCAGATCTCACCACGTGGAGGTTGCTGCATGTGGAGATCCACGAGCTAAAATAACATTAATTAGTCGCGTTTAATGAATCTTTTATCGACCCGATCGTAATCAATCGAGGATTCATCAACCGTGACTTTGACCTATCCTACCCATTAGAAAAAGCCTGGATTCTTTATTAATTATCTTAAAAATATTTTTATAAAGTTCTACATAACTATATTTAATTAATTATACGTATAAATTGTATATCTCGGGAATATATAAACTACATATATTTTATAATCGTTACTATGTTACATTTATAATTAATATGTTGTGTTATTGATAAATCTAAAGTTGGAGATTTAAAAATTAAATAATGTAATTGGGGAAATTATGAAAAAAAATATTGTGTTAATTCATAAATAACGTAAGTATTTTAAATAACGAGTAAATACCGTTTTATAATTAACGGTATTCATTCATTAATCCTCCCAATATATATCTAATCTTTTTAAACTATCTTAATTACTAAGTGGCAGATAATTAACCATTCTGCAATTTTTTGCCTTAAATTAGTCTTAAAAATAATTAAAGCTTAAAATTAAAATCCTTAATAGTACTAATAAGATAAACATGCTGAAGCATAAAAAATGAAGCATTAAAATTCCAATATGCAACATTCAATATGTATCATAATTATACTCTTATGAATTATCATGCAATATACATTCATATATACACACATATATGTGTATATATATGTGTATGTGATCGTATATGAAAATCGAATATAATGCAAAGTATCGATTGACCGCAAGTATCTATGCAAAATTATTGATCAAGTTATCGTTAAAATGTAAAAGAAATATCAATATTGTAAAAATGAAGCTGAAGAAAAGTAAACTTGAAGAAAAAGTACGACGCAATAGTTCTCCTAGGAGAATCTACGAGAGACCAATTTTATTTTCACGGATATCTTTTACGCACATTGAGGTCCTAACTTGTGAATGTAATCTCGCTAAAACTCGCGGGTTTAGCTATCATTTGATATGAAGAAAGAGGGTACAAGTTAGAAAATATCTACTAATTACCTGTAATTAACGAGAACGAGATACAAATCCACGTCAGGCTGGTACAAACTGGAACGACAATGGCGTCATCTACATCGTGAAGATAAACGATTCGTGTCGCGCATGCGCACTACGTCACCTTATATATATATGACGCGCTAATGAATACATAAATTTCTTTTAATATATTATTGAAAAATAACATAGAAAATAATATCTTATTCCAAAAAATCATTGAAAATTGTCATTGATCATTTGATAATAGACAACTATTTTCTCTTAAAGTAACTAAAATAAGTTCCCGTTACAGATATATAAATTCTCGCGGCATATATATAGCTTTCTTTTTTCTTCTACTTCGGGAGTCAAAAAGTAATTTAATAATAAATCGAACAATCGAAGAATTATAGTTTCTTTTATTATTAATTTCTCTTTTAAATGTGCAATAAGAATTAAATTTTATTATATTTGCTTATAAATTGATCTATAAATATTAATTAAAAAATAACTTATATACGAGATATTTATTATGGACTCGATGATAGTCGAAAGGTTTACAATATCTTAAAAGAGAAACTGAAATGAAGAAATAAGGATTGAAATAAGATAAGAAAATAGAAAGGTTTTCCATCTTACATTTTCGGACATTACTAACCTATATAAATTCTGAGAAAAAATATTAGCACACTGAGTAATATAATTTCTTGGAAAAATACGTGTATTTAATGGCAAAGTATACATATATAAAAATTCTCTCGTATGCTATCACACAGATATTGTACACATAGACACGAATATACGAAATTAAGTATGACGATAAAGAAATTTGATCTAAATCTGCGGACATTACTGACCTATATAAATCGATACGCTAGCATATATAATTTCTTGGAAAAATTCGTACTTTAAATGTCCAGGTAAGCAGACAAATACTCTTTTAATTATTTGTATATATATAATGCCGGTAAATGTTCGTAAAAGCATCACGTAAGCGTTAATACATTTGATAAAATAAAATAATTCTATGATCGATATCGTTATCGATCAATAATGAAAACGATAATAAGAAAAAGAGATGAGAAACAATTAATCCGCAATAATTTTCAATTTTCAATTTTCAAACATCTAAGATTAAAATATTAATACTTTCGGAAATTTCATAATTATTTAAATAAAATATAATGCACATGGAGTACAGTAAATTAATATTTAAACATTATATATATATATGTTTATATATATATATATATATAAAATAAAATATATATATATAATATATATATATATATAAAATAAATATATATATATATATATATCAATTATATTTATTATTCTTTATGCATTTATATCGTAAAACAAATGCATACCCGTATTGCGTGATATCAAACGTGATATCAAAAAAATAAATGTTAGAGATTGAAAAATGTAAGTTCATAAGTTACTAATACTATCTATTAACCAGTTTTTAATCTATACTAATTCAATTGTTATGTTATAAGTAAAAGAGGTATGATAAAATAGATGCACGTTAGCGTAAACGAAATGAATCTTTTTGTAATCATTGAAAATCTACCTTAACGATGTAGAAAACATAATTTTATTGCAAATAACAATATTATATTTCGACCAATGAAACTCAGGATTACATATTTGCACGAATAGAATGCTTAATTAAAAAGTAATATAAAATTAATTCGGTAAAAACTCGCTATTAGGCATTCAATCGTAATATTTGGAACGCTTATTGAGATCGGATACGTTAAGAGAAATTCTTAACCTTATTTAAATCTATCTCGTGTTAAAGATATTTTAGCATACGAAATGTTTTGTTATTTGGATCGAAGGTAAAGCGCTTGTGAGTATGTTACAAATAAAGAAATCAAGTTGTTGAAAAAAAAAAGAGGATGGGTACGCAGACTTCAAAGAGGTAAGATAATGTTATTCGTATTTTATTTTATTTGTACATCTTATCGATTGTGATACTTCGAAAGATATGAAATAAACAACAAGAAAACAAAGAAGACATATGAAAATGACACGTTCGAAGTAATCTGAATGGATTATCAACAAAAAATATTAGGCTATTCCTTCGAATTAAACGATTTTCGTCCATGATATTTATTCCTCGATATTTTTCTCGTTCACCATGACATCCTTATCGTTTCTTATGAATCTAGGTTTGAAGGTTTCATTAGGCAATACGCTCATTTTCATATTTTCCTCATTTTTTTGATTTTCCGGAACAGCTTGACGACCAATATCCATAAGTTGCATCCCTGTACTCATATCGTAGTACATATTTGGAGTTTGATCATTGCTAAAACGAGCTGAGGTATCCATAGATTTATAGGCTTTCATATCAGACTGTAATAGAAAATTTATTAATTCAATTGAAATGAACATTTAACGCGTGTAATTTCGTATTTAGTCCAAATAATCAGTTGTTTACCATTTCTCCTGATTGCATTCCTTCCTTATTTCTCGCGGTCTGCATACTAATGACCATTGGATAGCTAGATGAATGAGGAAGAGAAGATATTTCCGAGTTATAGTGAGCTGGTGATGCTACAGAAACGGATGGTGCGGCAGGAGGATAGATGACCATTGGTATAATTTTCGTGCCCTTTTCCTTAAAATGAGTCCGTAATACGGAAGATCCATCAGTTAAGTGTGCTGGATGCGTTTGTTTGCAGCTACATTCGGTATGGAATGGTCTTGCCTGTTGATACGTTGATCCTGGTATTTGGATGACCGATTCCGATTGCTGATAGTTCGCTCCGTAAGGAATCGATGGTACTTGAACATAAGTACCTGGATTGCAGTTTTCTTGATTTGTTACTATAACAGGATTCGGCACAACAACGACTTGCTCTTCATAGGGTTGACGAATCGGAGCCACTGGTACTAGGTTGATAGTTTCGACAGGCTTCGGTAGGGGATTTACGATCATCTCTGATTTTTGTTCCTCATTATCCTCCTTATTTTCGGTTATAACCGAAACGTGAACTTCCGATTTATGCGAGTGTTCTTGCTGAGGAACTGGTTCAGGAACTGGCTGAAGAGCTGGCTGAGGAGCTGGTTGAGGTTCTGGCTGGGGAGGTGGTTGAACTGCAGGCTCGGAAGATGGCAGGACTATTTTTTCAGAATGAACAGGTTCGGATAAATCTAATTCTGACTTCGATGGCAGCGTGATGTGAAGAGATTGATGTACTGGCTCGGGTAATTGGGCAGATGGTTGCAGGAAATTAAGAGTTTGAACAGACGGTGGATTGTTGGCTTGAGGCTGCAGAAACTGTACTGCGTGTAGAGTCGGTGCTGGTTGAATGATATTTAATGTTTGAGGTGGGTGAGGTGGTGCATGAATAATATTCACACTCTGAGGACTATGTGAATGTCCTGGCATTTGTTGAGGAGATAAATAAGAAACTGGTTGAGGAATTTGTTGAACAGATGATTCTGGAACGTTTCCTTCCCCATTCTTGCAAGCACAAGGTATCTGAACAGGTTCGTTGCTTCCAGGTTTGATTTCCACGCAGAAAGTTGTAGTAGATTTCTTCAATCGATCCTTTTCATCACCGATCTCTTCGATCTTTGGAACTTCCTTCACGAGTTTCGTATTGTCGGCCAAAGATTTCTTCTCAGAAATTTTCGGTCTAGCTGGTCCAGCTACAGCCAAAGTCAGGAACAGCGCCAAAAGAAATCCCACGATTGTAAAACGCATGATTCTTTTTTTTTTCGAACTGTTGTTAAGAGATCGAACTGAAGAACTGAAGTGAAGACGAATGATTCAATCCAGGTTTTTAAAGAAATCACTGCCACACATATTTTGCCATCTCATGCGAAATATTGGTATGCAAGTTTGCACAATCGCATACGCATCGAAAATATACAATGTCATATCAATGACACCTGGCTTTACTTTTCATTAGTTTAATTGTGCCAATTTCGAAAGTGGAAATTATTGCGCATAAGGATCCTGAAATGCGTAAATCAAATAATGCGTGAGCTAAATAATATTTGATATTTTGTTCTTGCATAAATAATAACGATGAGAATTTTTCATTTATATTGCAAAATTTCTTCCTTACGCATTTTATGCAGTATATATATATATGCATAATTATGCATAACTAAGGAGCAGTCGTTTGAAACGTATGAAATATATTTAATTTTGAATTAAGATTGATTTTATACATTTGATTGAACTAAGAATTTAATAATGAAACTTATTCTAAATATTATATTTAATTTTCCTCTTGGATGATAAATATATTTACACATAATATATTTTCTTAATTTCTTTAATAAGAATCTATTATCTTTCGACAAATCTTATATAAAAATAAATATCGATGAGAGAGTGTGTTGTAAGTACAAACGTATTATTCTATAATAATATGTATATACTCAACTTAAGCACTGTCTTCATTTTCCTTGACTCTGTCAATCATAATCGAAAGTTTTTCTATAGAATAAATAAACAATACAGATAAATTATTTGAATTAATATATAAATGAAAAATGAAAAATATATAAAATTACCGTTTCCAAAATAAGAGTTTACATAAAGGTAGAACATTTTTGTATTTGAAAAAAAAAAGAAAAAAGAAAAAAGTTTTACGTATAACATATTTTTATTTTTATTAATTCTCAAATTTTATTGTATTATGAAATACATAAAATAATATACAAAGTTTCAATTTATATAACTTTCGGTATATTCATTGAAAAGAATATATAAGTACGATACTTTCTATTATATATCTATATACATCGTTGCATCGAGTATGCAAAAGACAATAAAGGAGTCGCATTATCATCATCAATTTTTTGTCATCATCGAACTTTCCGTAGATTCGTTCATGGTAATTGGTTCTGTCTGTTCAATAGGAGGATTTTCAATATCATCTAAAATATCGGGGTCAAACTTTAAAGAACTTCCTTTAGTAGCATCATATTCCACATTGAACGTATTTAGTGCTTCCATGGGAAATAAATTTCTTTTCTCATTATTAGTAATGTCATGCTGATCAAAAAAAGAACCACCTTTCATAGATTCTTTCGCTTTGTAATCTTCATTGGATATTAAACTCTCAGATGATTTATCCTGATGAAACTGCCAAAATGGGGTGACTTCTTTTTGATCGGGAAATAGCTGATCTCTGTCGATAAATTCCAAAATTTTAGGGACATTAGATTTTTTTAACAAATCATAATAATTGTTATGTTCGATTTGTTTTTTTTCAAACAGCTTAAACGTATCGACGATTGGCACGGAATCGATAATTTTATCTTCCGAAGGATTGTTTCTAAAAAACGAATTCGAATCAACAGATTCATCGATCTCTTCTAAACTCTCAAGAGGAATCCTCGATTCTTTAAGTACATCCGCCGAATCAGATTTCTCGAAGATCGATGTATCATCCTCGTCTTCGAATGAGTTTCGTTCTTGATCGGCACGATAGACGATTAGAAATTTTTTCGATGGCTGATAATCCTCGATATTCTCTTGCGATAATGATTCGACCCTTCGATAAGGAATTTCATTCATTCGATTCGATCGATCGACTTTGTACTTTTGATTGTTCTCAACATTCCTTATTGTGTGATCACCAAACTCATTGAACTTTTGAGACTGATAGTTTCGACTAAGTAATCTATTATTACTGTCAGAGTTTGTTATTAACATAAAAGGATGTTGGTTTAACGTTCCTTCTTGGTTTGATGAAATGGTGGAAGGCTTAGAAGCCAAATAAGGATCGAACCTTCGTGATTCTCGATCTTCAAAGGAATCTTCATGTTGGTATGGATTTCTTGTTCCGGATATTGAGACGTCTGAGGAATCGTCACCTCCATTTCTTGATGGGTGTCCGTATTTGTTGAAAGAATAAGATGTTGACATTGGGCTTGAAAGAGCCCATTCGTCGTAGGATCTTTCAACGAAATCACGATATTCCCTTGTTCTGGGTATTTCTTCGTAGTCTTGTCTTGGATACCTTAAAAAAAAGAAAGAGAAAAAAAAAAAAAAAAAAAAAAGAAAGAAAAAAGAAAAAAGAATATGAATCCTGATCACTTACATTTATTCGTTGATGTCAGATAATCGTTTTTTCAATTTTTTTTTTTCATTCGGCAAACTTTCTTTTTATATATTATTATTAAACCTCTTATCAGAGATACGACAAGGTGTCAGACCAAATGGGTCTCTCGTTGTTTAATCTCTAAATTTGGCAAACGGTTTTGTTTTCCTTTTTATCCTGTTTTTTTTTTTATTATTAATCCTCTTACCAGGGAGATGACAATGTGTCTGCCCATTCTCGATTACACGAGGTACAGGAAGCATGTTTTGGAAATCTCGTTCTTGCGTTATTCCAATAATAATTCTGCGATCCACAAACTACATCTGCAAACACGCAAAAGAAAATGGTTCTAACAGAGATGGCAATAATCCTCGTCATATTACTTACTTATGTACCAGTGCTGAATGATTCTCGCGTTTTTATAAGCTCGTCTTTGAACGATTGTATTCAAAATTATTATGATTCCAATGAGAAATATTTTCTCTTTCCTCTTTCCTGTTTCTCTTCTTCTCATTTTTTCGAGATCATTGTGCAATATTATTGATCGTAAGATTAGTTATTCATTTTATTTATTTTTTTTTTCTTCTTCTTTTTATACTTCCGTGATAATAATTATGATCGGAACTGAATGAAACAGGAAGTATAATTGTTCGTATCGCTTTTTCGTATAATATACTATACGCATAATTGACGATATGATTCGACGCTTATTTAAATCTCTATTTAACAATGTCCAATGGATATTGATTATTTATCGAAAGAATTCAAGGATTATTCATTATTTATCGAAAGAATATCCATTTATTCAATTCCACCAAAACAATAAAAATATTTTATATGGTTGACAAATTTAATGTATAGATATAGGTAATAATAACGGTATTATTAATGGTTCAGATTATCATTTCATTCATAAATCTCTGAAGAAGATATTTGAATGGTTAACAATAGAGATATTATCAAATGGGATTGGTGTATCGAGGGATTTTTTATTGTATCTACGTCGTATATCTATTATAACCATTCGATCCTACGTGTCAAGGATAATTATTCACGAATTCGCGATATTACGCTTATTGTTCGGAATAGTGCTAAACCGCAATACAGCACGTAGCTAATCTGTTTCCCGATTAGATTATCAAAACGTATGCCTCATGAATATTTGATAAGGCCGTCGAACGATATCTCTGGTACGTTGTGCAAAAAAATCCTACATTTTATGATCGATATAATATAATTATATGTACATATATGTATATATGTATATAAAAATGAAATTTATATATTTTATTATAATATTAAATTTATACATTTTATTTATAATATATCTATTTTAAAGATTTATATACATATTTTATTATTATTTATTTATATTAATTGTTTATTAAAATAGGCAGGATGCGGGCGATGAAATAATATCGAAAAAATCTCTCTTGGTGGTCAAAGAAATCATTCATTTTCTGAAAGAACGTAAGTTTCGTATAAAAGTCGATCGATCATTTCTCGAATAATATTATAGATAACATATATGTAATACACTTAAATAACATAGATAAAGAACGAAATAAAAGAATAATTTTTATCTTTAAGACGCACGAGAGGAAGGTCTATTTCGTAGAGCAGGACGCCGTAAGCTCAGATATAGAATCTTGAATTCGTTGAAAAAGGGAGAAAAGCCACAATTCGAGCTCGGCGATGATGTCGCTCTGGAATGCGCTGCTGCTTTGCAACTTTTTTTAAGCCGTCTGAAAAAACCCGTCATACCGCAACATGTTCAAGAATTAATTTTGGGTTATTAGAAAATAATTTATCAACAAGTTTAACACTCTTTCGGAGTTACTTAGCTTGATTGTAATTCTTTTCTTTATTTGATTCGATCGATTACGATTTATTTATTTATTCCATCTATTATCTCGATCTTTTTAATCGATCTTTTTTTTATTTTTTTTTTTTTTTTTTTTTTTTTTTTTTTATAGAAAAATAATACTATATACTACAACATCTCGTAAGTAAAAATGTATAACACGAATAATGAAAAATATTACGATGAACCAGCATCTGTAAAATTCTTACGAAATGATTGAAACTCGTCGTTCTAAATACTTTGACTCTTTACATATCGTATTTCGCAAAGTAAAACGTTATTGCATATTATTTTAACGTTCCGCAGTCAGCAAAAATAAAATGAGAGAGAAATACGTAAATGTTGTAATCGTGTCGTCGTACGGTAAAAATGACAATATAGGCATTTCGTAATGGATTTGTTAACATTGTAGAAACATATAATGCGATACGAATAAGGAATATTATTATTTCAATTAGCCGATAATCCTGGAGTAACGGCAGGAGTAGTCGCACGCGATGCCCTTGGTTTAATAAGGCAAGATGTCAGTGGTCGTCATAGTGAACTTCTATCTGATCTTCTAGACTTAATTAGACATTTGACACTTTCTGGACCGCCTTCCGAACGAACAGAATTACAAGGATCTCCTTTACCTATAGCTCTTTTACCCGTCTTCTTCACATTAAAAGTAAGATTCTCGAAACAAAGATTTCTTTGAAATACATCCTAGTGAACAAGTTTATTCTTTATAAAGCCAGCCGATCTAACAAAATGGAAACAAGTTGCTGCACGATTCAATGAATTAATCACCGAAGCACCAAAACAATTACGAACTAATGAAAATCGTCGCTTTGAATCAATGACTACATCAAGATTTAATGAAAATGATCAAAATGTAATAAGACCATGTTGAATTCTGTATTTCTAACAATCGTTATTATAAATTCTTACGTGCTTTATTAATTTAGGAGATTCTACAAGAAACTGAATTAGAGGAATTAACAAGATACGATGAACTACCTATGCTATATCCTTTTAGTAGACTCACGGATAATTATAATCGATGTATGTAAAGCGACTAAAAGTTATACAGCTATTGTTCCTCGCTAATTTAAACTGTTTCCAGGCCACACCGGAGAAATGGCACATATTCTTGCAACACCTTTACATTGGCCTCCCGCTGATAGATTGCATCCGTTTATATCACATACCGGTCGACAAATTAGGAGCAACGTGTGAATTTTCTTATCATTTATTTATTTTAATCAACATTGCTATTAATATACATAAACTAATCGTCTATAATTTTCATGGGTACATGAGGAACAGGTTGACAAAAAATTCAGTACATATGTGTTTAGTGCAAAATAATTCATACAAATTTTTTATAAAATATATATATATAATTAATTATTGATATTTTTCTATTTGAATAAAGAAATTTTTTTTTTTTTTTTTTTTTTTTTTTTAAATATCTTGACCTCATTTAAAGAATCATAAGACGTAACAGAATGAGAAAAATCTAACTGAAATAGTAGAGTACTGTTTACCGACATATTAATGCCGGTAATAATAGATCCTTTCTCTATCAATCAAACAGTATACTGCCGATAATAGTAGAGATTTGTTTTACCTATAATAGTGAAACATTCATATATTATGTGGTACATTCATAAAATGCTGAATTAACAACACCATGGTTTTTTTTTTAGAGTATTTTAATTTATTAAAGATAATATTAATGTTGTTGTATTAAATGATAATGTGATAGTAAAATATGAAGAGAAAGGATAAAAGTGAAAAAACGTTTGTTTTCAAATCTATATAATGTAATAATAATCATTTTTCAATTTGTATAGAATATGCATTAGTGAAATTATTTCATAATTTATAATCACATTTTTGTCATATTGAGAACATTGAGTTTCAAAATTCAGAGCCACTTTGAAATATTTGGTCCCAACAAAATACAATAATGATCAATGATTTTTTTCCCTTTATAGAAATAGGTTTCAAGTGAAGATTAAAAATACTCAACATTTTACACTTATTATGCTATCTTTACTGTGCAATTTCGGTGTATAGTAATTAGACAATAATCTCTCTATTATAGTATAGGAAATGACAGTGCAACAATTATTTGTGAGAACAACAAAAAGTCTTCATGATTAAGTAGCCAGCCAATGAACACATAATATTCTAAATCATTCAAAAAAAAAAAGACAAAAAGAAAAAAAAAGACAAAAAACAAATTTGATGAATTACATAAACTCTAAAGATTATATCTGTAATACTTTTTCTTTTCATTATTAATTACAAAAAGTATAACATATTTTAAATTATTTTTAATCTCGTCAACAACATTTATTATATTAATTGTGTAAAATTTAAAACAAAATTCAGAAACTAAAGATATTTTTCCTTTTAACATCAGTGCTAAGATCAAAAAATTTACAGATACTACACATTAAAACAATCAAGATACCTGATTATATTGTTGAAGTATATATATATATATATATATATATATATATATATATATATGTATATGTATATATATGTATATATATACACACACATGTACATAAAAATGCTAAGGTTTATTTGCACAGTTTGTACTGTAGCTACAGGACCAGCTAGTACATGGCTGAAGAGATTTAATTTTTTAATAATATCGACTATGACCATGAAAACCACGATCGATTGGACTGTGTTGGTGATTTAGGAGATGAAGGTACCGACGACGATGGAGTTACTGGTTTTGATGAATTTTCATTGGCCTGATTTTTTAATCTCATTTTTTCATTTGTCTCTGCGTGCATTTTCTGTTCATATTTTCGAACATCTTCAATGGTCATATCGTACCATTCATCGATCCATGCAAATGCTTGCCGATGACCCAATAGTAAAATATCTCTTATGCACTATATATAGACATATTAATACATAACTATGTAATAAATGATAATATTATATATAAGTTAAATGAAAATAAGTTTTTTAAACAGAATATAAATTACCCTGTGTATAAAATCTTCTACCCGAGTTTGCATACCCCACACTTCAAAGGAAGCATGAACTAATTTATAAGAACACATAATTGGTTGTACAGTATCGCGCCAACCTTCAACTAATGGACCTCTGCCCGTTCGTTTAGATTGGAAAAACTTAGGATCCTATAATAGAATTAACTTTAAGATAATCACTCTGTGATCATAAAAATTATATCTGTTTAATTACCTCTTCCTCTTTATAATGTTTTGCAGATATTTCATCATAGGCAATATCAATATAATCAACTTCTCGATGTATAATTTCTATTGGAGACAAACCTAAACACTGCGTATTTCATAAATATTTAATATTTATACTTAAAAAAAGTTATATAAGATATAATATATAAAGTTAAATGCATACATTATCCGTCGAACCATTGTTATCCTCGTATCTCGTTTTTATAGATATATTAAATTTAGGTATGAAAGAACACTGCAAAACATATATTTATTTATAACAAATTATGATTAAATTTACATGCTTAATATACTTACAGTATATACTATAGTTGCCATCCATAGTGATATAAAAGAAAAGTAATGCATTAACAAATGTTTCTTTTAACAATAATTTGATTGTTATGTATAAAAAAAAATATATATATATATATACATACATCTGAATATATATATTTACCTGTCATGGTAAATGGATAATAATTCCAAGCTTTTTCAGTCACATAAAATATTTTTGGTATAACAGATTGAATCCAATAAGGAAGTTTACTGAAATATAATGAAAAAACAAAAAAAAAAAAAAGGAAAGAATGATAATGATAAAAACTAAATTAAAATATTGTACTACGAGATTCGTGAATATATTTACAAAGATCTTTTATTTACCTTGAGAGGTGAATTCTTTTTTCTGTATATTGACCCTTCCCATGTTCAGGATCTTCGCATTCAATATTTTCTATTACTTCAACTCCACCATCGGAATCTGATTGTTCATGACTATGTCTTGCTATCATATAAAGTTGTCCAATTCGATACTGTGTAAAGAAATAAGTTAAAAATAATAATAAATATAGCTCGTAATAAATACTTTACCTCTTCTGTGGTAAGAGGCATACATATTCGATATTCTTTCGTTAAAACCATGTTCTTATAAAATACTTTTCTTAACGTTTTATAATTAAATATTAATAAAACATTTGTTATGTATAATGATCCACGCACTGATATAATATTTAATTCATGAGTGCACGAATAAAAAATTGTTTTAGAATATTCATAATCATTCACGGAAAACAATCAATCACATACTTTCTCTCGAAGTTCGTCTTGCTTACTATGAAATCGATAGTTAAGTTGGCCAATATCGTGTCGACAAATGTAACTATTAGTAAATCAAGAGAATTTTCTATGTTTGTCAGAAAGTGTCATTAAGTATAACCAACTTGGGGGAATATTTTCTAAATTTATAATTGCTCGTTTAAATTGACATCCTCACGATCGATAATAACCAATCATAATGGATGTCGTTATGATAATAGAAATAATATGACTCGCTGATTGGTCCACGAGTACGATGCACTATGTACAATGGTGAATGGACATATAACATAAAGTTTCTCTCAATGAACTTGATCGATGAACTTGTGAATATATAATATGAGCTTACAGTCATTATCGATATTTTAGCGAAATCGAAATTCTTTGTAACGGAAACGTAGCGAAGTTCAGGTATTACGTGTACAATTGTACGTAACAAATTTGTCGTAATGTGGACAGCGATCAAATTTAGATAACCCAGCGTTGAATACCATATAATGGAGAAAGAAGGCTAGAAACAAAGGGAAGCGAAGTTGGGAGACAAAACAGTGGTCGTAAGGTGTAATAATCATCAAACAAAAAGTTTGACACACCAATGGCCTATCAAACTTTTCGGCAGGAGTACCTGCAAATGCCTGTGGTAACACGAGTTTATACGACAGCTTGTGTCATCACAACTCTTGCCGTGGTTTGTAAAGCTCTTACACGTGTTATATCGTATTATATTTGAAACATTGGATAATGAGGTTATAGGACTTTATTATCCCTTTCAGCAATTAGATTTAGTTTCGCCGTTTCAACTGTACTTCAATCCCATTTTAATAATAAAACAATATCAGGTAAATATATACGTATTTAAAGATCAAATTTAATATTAAGTTTTAAGTATCAAATATATATATATCAAGTAAATATATGTACTTTGTAGTTATGGCGTCTGATAACCACATTTTTATTCTTTGGGAATGTTGGCTTCAATTTTTTCTTCAATATGATTTTTACCTACCGTTATTGTCGAATGTTAGAAGAAGGATCTTTTCGAAGAAGAACAGCTGACTTTGTAATGATGTTTATTTTTGGGGGTATATGTATGATTGTATCCTTTTAATGAAAAATCATAAAATTCTCACAATTTTTAATTATGCGATATAATTCCTATATAATAATAGACATTTGCGTTTTTTGTCAACTTACTGTTTTTGGGACATGCATTTACAATCATGTTAGTCTATATATGGTCACGGCGTAATCCATTTGTTAGGATGAATTTTTTTGGAGTTTTAAATTTTCAGGTACGTATTTTTCTGTAATATTCAAACGTATAAGTATAATTAAAATATACAAAATATAATCATACAAAGTAAATTAATTTGAATGCAGGCACCATATCTGCCATGGATACTTCTTGGATTTTCTATACTCCTAGGTAATGCTATATGGGTAGATCTCGTTGGGATGGCTGTAGGGCATATGTACTATTTTGCAGAAGACGTTTTCCCACAAATAAGGGGAGGTTTCCGTATTCTTAAGACTCCACAAATATTGTAAGTATGGTATTATAAAAAATTTAATTTGTTATATGAGTATATGAAATAAAAATAAAACAAATTCAAATTTGATTATAGTGCAATAACATATCTAATTTATTTTTATTTTATAATATTATCTTTTAATATTATAATATATATTTTACGTTATATACATAGAAAAACATTGTTTGACGCACATCCAGAAGATCCAGATTACACTCCACCACCTGAAGATCGACCAGGTGGTTTTAATTGGGGTCAAGGAGCTATGCTGTAATTATTTTTCATCTCCCTATTTCCATGAGCCATCCATTGTTAATTGATATATCAAGTAAATTTATGAATTTATATACATCTGTGAAATTTGAATTTTGTTTTGCAATTTTTACAATTACTAACAAAGATAAAGTGGTTTGAGCATACATATTTAGATATTCGAAATATCTCGTATATATTGACTGTATTACGAAGACTTCCATCTGCTACCAGGGGTTACAATTTTTTTCACGAAATAAGTGTGATAGTCTCTATACACAAGATTTTACTTGTTTATTAAAACATATGTATTATAGAAACAAAGATCAAGAATGTTGAAATCATTTGTAGCGATACTATCTTGGTGGAAGCATTTATTTATACTAGCACTAACATAATATAAATATTTCCAAAGTACAAATCATATTAAATATAAAGTGAAGAGACACTACATATTATTTTAAGTTTATTTATACTTATCTTAAATGTTAATATAACTCTGGACTAGATACATTACCCATATGCTCATAATTATTCTACTGCAATGAAAATCGATCGTTATCAAATGAAATAGTAATATTATCAATGATTGTTACTTTTAATAAAATATGAGTCAAACTGTATATAGTAGAAATTTCAATTCCACGAATCCTTGATAGCATTAATTTGCGTGATAATTGCTGAACTTTCTAAAAGAATGATAAAATTGAAACCCCTGATGTAAAAAAAAAAAAATCTGCACTAACAATGTTTTGTCATATTAATATCTTTTTTAACTCACGTGTCGTATAATGTATCATAATAATAGTAAATAATAGATATAACATACAAACAATTGCTATCTAACATCAATATATTTGATGTTATATTGCCAATAAACCGCATGACATATGATGAATATATAGAATACATCACAGAGATAAACACCTCTGGCCAATAAACATTTTGTAATAAAGTGTTTCAAAGAAACTAACTAATGATATTGCACAATTAATACTACAAAATTAACAATCACAGTAAATGAAAATAGGGATGCATGATTTCTGATATTAAATATGAAAACATTGTAAAGCAATCGATAGTATAATAGAATTTGTTTTTGCTCATCTACTTGTTTTAGAATATACATTTACACAATAATGAATATCAGTCTGACATAAGTAATATGGATTTTGTCAATAAAATACATCTACTCATTGATAAATACAAAATATCTGTAACAATGTGTACATAAAAATAGGAACTATCAATTTTATCTGTAGTATGTTATTAACAATTGTTCCTGACAAACATTGTTTAAAACATGATAGTCATTACTGATGCTCACTTGAAAATAATAGTTTTATGTAAGTCGAAATAATAAAAGCACCTTTTTTACAAGCATACTACAAAGTTATAAACTTTGTTCATTATAAATAATAAATGAAAACATTTACTAATTTGCTTTATAAGCTACTTATTGCCAAACAATTGCTCATTCTATCTTTATATTTTTTATATTTTCCATAAAATTATATTAATATAATATTCTTATATAACACTGTGATGTATTCAAATTCTAAAAGGAAATAATGCATTTGTCATTATATATATATATATATACAAATTCGAATTCTGATCTCATTATTGTGTTACAGTAAAATTTGTATTAATGAAAAGCCAAAGCATTATAATTATAATTTTTGATATTATATAAGAATATGTTTAGTTGACTTTTACTTTGAAGCACTTTTCATTCTATATATATATATATATATATATATATTAAGAGACATATTTATACATATACTAAAGTTTTAATAAAAACTTTTTAGTTTAATGTTACTGTTGGTTATACTGTACACTACTTATGATCAACATCCCTATTTCAATTTTTTTTTTTATTTTTCCGCAACTGTTTCATATACTTTTCCTTATGTTTCTACTTTAAAAATAATTTAATAAAAGGTATTAAATTTAAAATGTAACTCAAATTCCATTCTAATATTTCTTATAACGATATAAGAAACTAATATTGTAATATATCAGAGGTGATTTATAAAACCATTTATTTAAATTTAAATAATAGATGATCATCATAATGGAATATAATAATGTATCACTAGATACATATATGCAATGATATGGACTATAATACAATGATTAACGTTTTCTATCATACACATTTTCATATCAGATTGCCACCGTTGCTAAAAGCACCGTGATATCGTCAGGTTTACCACCTAAGAAAAATAACTAATTTAGTTACATTTTAGACTGCATAAAATATGTCTACATAATAATGTATAAATATTTGTCTCAGATGCGCGTGCGTTAAATATAGATTGTACAGATTATGTATAATATACTTTCATGTATCTAGATTCAATTAATCTTAGAATTAAATATAGAAAATATAAAATAATAAATACCTATCGCGTCGATTCCATTTTCTCTTGCACTTTGGGCAAAGGGTGACATAAATGCTCCATCGAAGGCTAAACTACGTGCCATCCAAGCTATCGAATTAGCAACACCTTGTATCTTCGTAGGGTCCCTTTCACCTTCGATTTTACGCATTTCAGTGACTAGCAACTGATCAGGCACGTTATCAAATACACCGTCGGTTGCTAAAAGGATTACATCTCCATCCTCTACTCCAAAACTAGAAGTATCTGCAGATTCTGGACTATAACAAAAAGAAAACAAAAGAAAAAGTTAAAAGCGTATAATTTATAACCTTCTTGTAATGGCATAAAGTAACATAATTTTTAATTAACCTGTCACTTAGTACTAATCCGGAATGACCTGGTGGTGGCAGAGATAACTGAAATGGAGTATTGAAGTAGTGTTGTTGTTCATTAGAACGGTGAACAACTTCACCTTTTCTCACAACTACAAAACCACTATCTCCTATATTTGCTGCATAAATGCTGCTAGTTTCCTTATTCAGAATTATTACGCATGCAGTACTGCTACCTATAGATAATACATATCACACATCATACATTTCTACTAATTACCATAATTTTCATTTAATTCTCACATATTAAGCATTATGAATAAAATATAACTTTACCTAAGATTGGTTGTTTATTTTCTAACAATTCATAGTAACTACGCGCTAATAAACCAGCTGGTTCTGAAGGGATGAACCTGCCTATCGAGACTAGCCTTTCGCATGTTCTCATTAAAAAACTGGAAAATTCGCCTGGATCTATTCCATAGTGTCGCCATCCTCCCACACCATCGGCTACACCTAACAATTATACATTAACATTAGAGAAAATACATACATCTAAAAAAAAAAAAAAAGAAAAAAAGAAAAAGAGTAAAAAAACGTTCATAGTTCAAAAGTCAAATAAAAATCGTTCAGTTTCATTACATGAAAAAGATTTTCTTTCTCTTTTTTTTCTTTTTTTTTTTTCTCAAAACGTTTACGTCATTAAACATGTAATTATTTTATAACGTCAAATTACAAAAACAGAGGTTAAAACAATAAGAATTCTGTTGGATCGGAGTATAAAAGAGAAAGACAATGGTAGAAGATAAAAAGGTAAACGATTAGCTATCTCCATTTTAATCCTGACGAGCACGTGATGTGTATGGTACGTAAGTTCAATCCGATAGAAAAATTCTGCAATTTCCGTTAAGGATTAAACCAAAGAAATTTCGTAGAGAATTGTTCAATATATAAAATGGAATGGAAAATTCCAATTTGAAAATTCTCTTGCAATCGGTTTATTACGAAATCAAAGCGTAATAGATTTTTAACGGTTAAGCGATGAAGGAAACTTTTAATTTTTTTTTCTTTTTTTTTCTCTCTTTTTTCTCTCCCCCCCCTCAACCATTCATCAACGACGTTTCGTTAAAACGTACCAATTACTTCGACAGCCTTGAATTTGGCACTAAACCAAGCGTCATCTCCAAATTGTCCCTTTCGTATACGGCCTCGTGCAAAATCCTTAGGGAAGCCACACACTGCCGATACAAAAGATGCTTCTCGACGCTTGTTCACGTTAGGATCAGCGCATGCTGAATAATTTGATATGCTATTCCATATCGCTCGAGACAACAGCCTCCCGGTCCAATAAATGGACTGCATATCGTACGACGAGACTCAAAACTTCGTCGTGGACATCATCTTCAGCTAAGCCGACGAGAAATTTCTCACAAAATTGATATGATCACTTTAAAAACATATATCGTGACATGTCTATACTTCTAATCTATCTCCCTATATAAGATCTTAGCGTAGCGTGAGAGGCACGACGGAACAAAAAAAAAATATCTCTCTCACTCGATTTTCTCCCGCAACACTTTATCATCGACCACACTGCTAGCCTTTCATTTTCGTCTACGTTAGCGAAATCTAGAAGATCAGAAATTGGATATTAACAATTTAAACAACGCCACTAAGTCGATGGCAGCGAAAAGAAGCTCGTTCCTAAATTCGTTTCAAAATTTTCACCAGAGATGGCGTTCTACCCGAAGCGGGAAAAAGCTTCATTCGAACACGAGTATTCTTCATGCGATACTTCGAAATGATTTAGATCTTACGAAATAACTTCGAAAGATACGTTTTTTCTTTTTTTTTTTTGTTTTTTTTTTGTTTTTTTTCAACACATACTCGTTGATAAGTTTTTCTACGTAAGCAAAAAGCAATAGAGAAACAAACGGAAAGAAAATTAAAGAAAAGCAAGAATGATTTAAATTGTTACTTAGAAGAAGAAGAAGGAGAAAAAAAAAGAAAAAAAAGAAAAAGAAAAGAAGAAAAACAGGGGGGGAGAAAAAAAAGAAAAAGAAAAAAGAGCGCGCGTTCTAATAATTACCGACTCGAGGGATAGGATAACGCAGGGTTGCGCAGGGTAACGCAGGAAAAGAGGAGAAAAGCGAGAGAGGGAGCGGTTGTAGGTGAGAATGAAAAGGGATGGAAGGATTGAGATAAGGGGGAGGGGAAGAGAAGGTAAGGGAAGGGCGAGAGGAAGGGAACGACGGAGAACGAGGAAGCAGTCGGAAGAGAGAGCTGGCGGAGTAGTCGGGCAAGAGCGAGTGCGAGTGGGGCGAGGTTGTTGCGGGTGAGTCCGAGAGAGGGTGGTGAGGGTGAGAGGGTGGCGAGGGTGAGAGGGTGGTGAGGGCGAGGGTAGGTCCGTACGTACACCGTGAGAGAATCGATCTAAAACTAGGAGTCGCCGCAGTAACCGCTGGGAGGAAGCCACTGTTACAATTTGCACCCATATGCGCTAGTGAAATCTTAGATCGAATAATCGTATGGCGAGCTGCTCGAGAATGAGCTGTACCCGCCGCTCGGTGGTTGCTCGCGTATGACCGGCGCGTTAATAGGGGGGAACGCGAACGGAAAGGAGAGAGAGAGAAAGAGAGAAAGAGAGAGAGAGAGAGAGAGAGAGGAAGAAGGAGAGGGAGAGAAAGAGAGAGAGAGAGAGAGAGAGAAAACGAGAGAACGAAAAAGAGAAAGAGAAAAAGGGTGGGTGGTCGAGGGGGTTCACGGTAAGGGAGGGGGGAGGGCGAGGGGGGTGGAGAGGAGAGCACGGTGTCGCATCCTACGGTGATTCGGTGTGTGGCAAAAGGAGAAGAACGAGCCTGGAGTGAGCGAAAGGGGTGGAGGTGGTGGTGGAGGAGGAGGAGGAGGTGGAGGAGAGAGAGCAAGAGAGAAAGAGAGAGCAAGAAGGAGAGAGAGAGAGAAAGAGAGAGAAAGAGAGAGAGAGTGAGAAAGAGCGCGCAAGGCTGGGCGGATAGCGAGCACCGCACGAGCAGCATCCCGTCGCAACGATAATGCGACGACGTGCACCTTTACTCCTTTCTCTTTGAATAAGTGTGCTTGCTGGGACGGTCCCTTACCTGCAGGGATATGACGTAATGGCAAGAGAGGTACGCAATCATCCCTTTTTCTTTATATTCATTGACGCATCGCTTTTGCGCTATCGGTCCCCTATCGTACATGCATATATATATGTATATATATATATATATATATATATGTATATATATATACACACACATACATACACATGTATACGTATGTATATATATGCACGGACGCACGGATGCACACACATAGACACACATGTATACATATTTATCATATCCCCACCCCCTCTTACTTCGTCGCGGTTCGCTTCGTACGGTCCTTAGCTCGTTCAGAAGAAGATAAAAAAAGCAAGCGCCTTGTAGGTATCATCGCGTCGTTTCGTTGGTTGTGCATCTCGCGTTCGTTCGTATCCGATTCGAATCTCTCTCTGATCGTGTATGTCCGAAACACAATTCGCTTGACCTACTTCCTCGACGTCGTGACCTCGTGACACCAGCAGAACGGTGGTGGCCGATCCTCTTCTACCACCACTACCACCACCGCCACCCCGCATGCTTCGCTCGAGTACGCGAGCAATGTCAGAAGGCACGATCCTCTTTCTTTCTCTCTCTCGTTTGATCTCTTTCTCATTCTCTTTATCTCTTTCGTTCGTTGTTAGTTCTCAATCCGAGAAATAAAAGACGCGAGTTCCTTTTTCCCCCGTGTCCGACCAGTCATCGTCTTTATCCACTGTCGTCGCGACGTGATAGCACCGTGAAAGAAGAAGTGTGTGTGTGTTTGGTAGGATCGCGTGCGTCATTATCGCCTTCATTCTAATCGCCGTCGCTGACAATGTGCTATCGCATTTTTCCGATTTTCTAGATTCATACGCGCCACCGACAACGAAGCGTTCTCTTTTCTTGCGTGTCATCGAATCGCGGTCCAATAAGAAGATTACATTTGTCTATCGTTGTTTACTAATTGTAAGACTTCCACGTATATTGCAACGAACGTTGTTGATTACTTTTTTAACGTTTGTCATTCAATTTGTACAAAAAAAAAATTGTCGAAGCAAGAACCAAGAGCGGCGATAGCGACGACTGTGGTTAACTTGTTAGAGACATTTTTCACCCTAGAAAACCCGGCACCTAGACTGTCTGTCTCTCTCTCTTTCTCTCTCTCTATCTCTCTCTCTCTCTATCTTTTATTTTTTCTTTTCTTTCTCTACCTATCCCTCACCCTTTCCTTCCTTGTCTCGTCGCCCACCTTCCATACGACGCCTTTTCTCTTCCCTTCGAACCTTCTCCGAGACGGTTTTTACCCTTCACTCGAGAATGATTGAATCAGGTCAGTGTTTTCGACCATAAGTTGTGCCTGCGCCTGCGCCCTACTCGCTTAGCGCCACCCTGTTGAAAACTAGGGACAACCCAAACATAATATTCCCCGTTCGATTAGCCTTATTCTAATGGCACTCGTCACGTTGAAATATAACGCTCTCTTTCTTTATTTCGCGCAGTGCGTACTCGTGTAACGTGCCGATAACGTAGAGAGTGCAGACGGGTTTGTGGAAGAAGAAAAAAGAAAAGGAGAGAGAGAGAGAGAGAGAGAGAGAGAGAGAGAGAGAAAAGAAGAAAGAAAGAGAGAGAGAGAGATAGAAAAGGAAAGAAGAGAAAGAGGAGAGATCATTTTGCGTGTCGCGTGTCGCGTGCTTGCGTGCGTGCGTGCGTGCGTACGTGCGCTGGCGCGCTTCATTTATCTCTGTGCCTTTATCTATTTTCTCTGTGTATAAATCGCTATATGTTTTCGTGCGTGCATACGTATCGTCCGTGTTGTATTTTCTACGAGATCTACGCACAGCCTCGGTAAAAAAAAAAAAAAAAAAAAGAACAAAAAAAAAAAGAAAAGAAAAGAAAAGAAACGAGAAGAAAACCATCGGGTACAAAGATTCCGAGTGCAGCCAATAGTCGACGTACCCTTCATAATTAGCACCACCGTCGAGTCTAATGAACCCAGAGGTTTGTTCCGACATGTCTAATATGTACGTGCTCGCGTTTATATGTTTATGTGTGCGTGTGTGCCTATGTGGATATGTGTACGATGTATTTAAGAGGATAGAAACATTTTTTTTTTTCCTTTTATCACTTTTTCTCTTTGCGCATCTATAATTAATATGATCGTGAATAAGTGGATTATTTCTCTTTATTTCACATCCGTCCTTTTTTTCATCTTTTATTTGGCTAATTAGAGTTATGCTTACGATAAGCTCCAATTAATGTGGACTTAGGATATTCCTTTCGGGTCCTGTAACGTCCCATTTCGATGTATAATTTTTATTTATTTATTTATTTATTTATTTATTTATTTTCTTCTTCTTCCTTATCCTGTTTCTGCTTTTTTCGTTTTGATCTATTCATCTTTTTTATTATCGGATACTGTCATACGATGACGAGAACCGTTCATGTCTTTACGCCTTTGTAACATCACCGACATAAAATTGATATTAACGCGAAGATGATATTCCTTTATCGATTAAAAATGCATCCACCACGCGCGGAATATTCATTTTTTAACGTTTTAATTTTCCACGAGAAACTCGGTACTCTAATAAGAACAGGTAAAGCAGCACTGCAATTAGATCGCCATGCTGTTGTACAAGAGGCTAAATGATACGGAACGAGTAAAGCGTCGGAGGGCGAAGAATTACAGTTGAGCTCATAATATATGAGACGTTGCAATTAAAAGCAATTTAGAGTTAATTCCTGTTTCTCTCTTTCTATCTCTCTCTCTCTCCCTCTCTCTCTCTCTCTCTCTTTCTCTCTCTTCCGCTTTCTTTTCCTTTTTTTTTTCTTCTTTCTTTCAATTTTGCTTTTCGATTCGAGAGTAGGACACTGAGAAAAAGTATGTAGGTAGTCGACAAGGTGTGCTGCATCGGACACACCTATCGATTAAAGTTTAAACTTGACACCCAAAGTTAAGATCCTCAACCTAAAGATTAATCTCGTAAGAACGTCTTTCTATATTTTCTTTCTTCCCTTTACTATTGCTATTATTATTATTATTATTATTATTATTATTATTATTATTATTATTATTATTATTATTATTATTATTATTATAATTATTGTTAATAGTTATAATTATTGTTAAGTTTAATCTTTAATTAATTTATATTATAAATCTACGAACGAATGGCGATACGCACGTATGGCATGGTATTTCAAACTCTGACTAAGATTAATTTAACCAGATCGATCTTAAATCGAAGAACATCCCCTTTCGTTACGAATTATCTTCCTCTATTAATCGTTACTCCACTTTTACGTACGAACCATGCAAGTTTGAGTTACGATTCGATAGTTATTTTTTTCACCTGGAATATACGGTAAACTTCGTTTATCGTCTGTTCTACTTAGTCACTGCGTATAAAGGATACAGGGTGGATTACTTTCCCGTTGACCCGGTAGAGACACTTCACTTAACATCGAGGTGATAAGCATTATCTACGGACAGTTTAAAAGTCTTATTACCCTACTACTACGCATACCTGCCCTTTAATCTTTTTTTTTTTTTTTTTTTTTTTTTTTACTACCACGTATGTATGTAAGTTATGAGGACCAAAAAATTCTCGTTTTATGCACGTCGAGATTGCCTACGAACGATTGCTTTTTTAAAAACTAAAGAAGGATAGAAGAAGAAGAAAAAGAGAGAGAGAGAGAAAGAAATGAAAGAAAAGAAAGCGTTCGTTTTCGTAACCTCGTCGTATTTTTAGCTTTCGATGTGAGACACGTTTTAAAGGCAAAATTATCGCAATATCTTTTCGCAGGAGTTACGGAGCAAGAGACCTTTTAAGATATGGGACAGTTGGCGTAATGTAAGAAAGGGACTGGTCGTAAGCAATTTCGAAGAACTGATACATCGAGGTAAGAATTTCTTTTCCTTTGAAATTAAATTTTTGAAAAATCGAAACGATTAAATTGATATTGAAATGAATCCGTATATCCGTTCATTCGAATAATCGACATATTTTTCATTAAAACGAACGTGTCGTTGCTCAGGACGAATGTAACTTTTTCTATCTTCCCCTTTTTAAATTACATTTGGGATGTTGAATTATATATCAAAAGGTATCGCTTTTTATCACGCAGAACATTTCACTCAAATCAATTATACAGACGATGAAAACAGAAAGTAATAAACAGAACAGCTAAGTAAATAATGACGAGTGGTAGAATCAATAAAATTATATTTACAAATAAAATAAACGTGTCAATTCTCGGAAGGGATAGGTGATCGAAAAAAAAAAGAAAAAAAAAAAAGAAAAAAAAGGAAAATAAATAAATAAAAAAGAAAAAAGAAGAAAGAAAAAAAAAGATCAAATCATACGACAGTTTTTCCAACACAATTTGACATATCCATTTCATTTAAGAATTCTCTCTAGGACAAATAAAAGAGAAAAAGAAAAAAGGAAAGGAATGATAACATTGTTTCACGTGTTACAATCATTATCTAGCAATCGTGGATATCGATTCGATGTTCAAAGATATTTTTTTTTTTTTAATTATGAATCAATAACTTATTGATTCTGATTCTTAATTCATAATGATTGTGATTTTAGGTAAAGAAAAACTGGGTGTACCGCAAAATGAAAATGTCTCTTTAGTATTGGAATCAGACGGGACGCAAGTGGAAGACGGTGAATACTTCAAGACACTAGCCAATAACACGATTCTCCTTTTATTACGGCATGGTGAACGGTGGTGTCCAACTGGTGTCGACATCATACGAGCCGGTACATTATTACTTTCGACCGTATACATGTATATGTATTTATGTATGTTTTGTAGGTATCATGTACATACATAAGACGAAATCTCGTTAGTGCTTGAAATAATATTTCTCGATATTATTTTTAATATTATCTTTAATAAGACGATTTTATGATCTTTGACGGACGTCTCGACGCTCGAAATAGGTTCTTATCTTCGATCGTATGCGTTTCATTCGAGCGTTAACGAGTCGTTAAAAAGCGATCGAAGGAAGTTCTTTCTTCATAGTTCTTTCATGCTTTAGGTTCTTTATCTATTCTTTTTTTTTTTTATTCATATCTACTACCACACTATATAGAGGAAGGAAAACAGATGAAAAAACGAGCTAACGATAGGCAAAGTTTCCGTACGTCGCACCGTCCCTTGTTGATGGTAGTACATTAACGAAGCTTAATAAAAAAACATGCAACAAAAAAAAATATATACGAACAAGCTCGTTAGCTTTGTCTTTTAACAGAGAGAGAGAGAGAGAGAGAGAGAGAGAGTGTTATATATATATATTATATATATATATATATATATATATATATATATATATATAATATGTACATATATATCCAGTGGCATCCATTAGAAAATGGAGTGAAAGGACTAAGCGTGTGGGCGGTCCTCTTATAATAAAACATTATTTGCCTTCTTTGTATCCTGACTGAGGTCGATTCTTTGTCTGAAAGTAGTAAAAATATGTGAAACCTTTTATATATCACGCGCGTCTATGTCTGACGAGCGACCACGTGCAAAACATGACGATTAAATGTTAAAGCAATATAATATGACCTAATCTTGCGTGTCTGACTTTGTACGAGCCGATGCTACTCCTACAAAAGATTTTTAAATTAATTCCGTTTGACATATTTCCTCGATAGCGTTGACATTTCTCAGTTGAATCATTAGAACCGTTTATACTTAGGAAAAATATACTTTATAGCAAGGTCTAATTAAATGACACAAATATGTCGATATTAAGGAAGCGCATCATTAAAAGGGTAAAACTATACAGGTCATTAAAAGTGACACAAAGTGAAAATGCTCTTACTGAAATGCTATATTATTTTATGTATGCTCGATTGTCGCCACTTTATAACTCACTTCACAATAGCCGGTAATAATAATAATGGAACGTATATGAGAACTCTTGAATAGAAAGCCAATGTCGATTCGTAAGTATGATAAAACAAAACTGTTTGATTCAAGGAATGGAGCGATCAGATAACGATTAGTTTTCTCGTTCAAGTAGTTACGTTGAATTGAATAAAAAATTTTCTCTGTCTGCCTGGCTGTCTCTGTATCTCTCTCTCTCTCTCTCTCTCTCTCATACGTTCATCTTAAATCTTTTTCATACATCTAATCTTTAAATGATAATAATCGAAAGAGCTCAGCATCGAAATGACACGCATTCCCTCATTTTCAGCGATATCGGCGATACCGAAAATAGTTTGCGAAACGATACACGCCCTGGAGCTGCACGATGAGACGCCATCGTGGAAAATCATGGACAATAAGGGACGAGTCACAGTGGTCCTACATTGGGACCAACGTTCGTCGTCGTCGTCGCAGGTTCAATCGCAGTCGAAGGGCACAGATGCCCAGTCCTCCAAGTATTCGCCAACAAAGAAAGCCGATCTGAGCGGGAGTCAACGGCCCTCGTTGGTGATTCAAACTAGCCTTGACAAATTGAATTATGTGGGAAAGTCAACGCATCTGGCGGGCGAGCTTGGTCCCAACAGATACGCGAGTCCCCAAATCACTGTGATAAATCATGATGATATGGTAGAGAAAAATGTTGAGAGCTTTAGAAAATAATAATAAGAAGAATTTCTATGTACGACGATCCGGCTAATTTTCTTTCTGATCTCGTAGCAAGCGCAACAACAGCAACAACAGCAACAACAACAACAGGCGCAGCAACAGACACACGGTATGCCAGGTCGTCTGGTGAAGCAAGGAACGAACTCATTCGAAAGCACGACCATTCATATCCATACGCCAGAGTGTTCAAATCACATTCATCAGCCGGTAGCAAGGAATGGTAGTCCTGTAAACGGTGCGGACAACGGGACGACCGGGGAATGCGACTTTCATTGTTGCGCCTTACACGAGGAAGGCCGTAGAATCGCCGTGCACAAGTCGGTCGCAACCTCGCCGATCCAGGACAGCCAACATCAGCAGTATCAGCAGCAGCATCATCATCCACACCAGCAGCAACAGCAGCAGACCCAGACACAGACACCGTCGCCCCAACCGCCCTCCTCCCTCTCCGACGGCACGAGGCGATCGGGACTCGGTAAGGGCCACGTCAGATTTCGCGATACGACCGACGAGGAGTCGAGTCCCCGTCTAGGTCCCGGCAATTCTACGGGAGGCTTCCATCTACATCATCATCATCACAATCATCATCAGGAGCACGATAGTTCCGAGTCCGAAACCGAGAATACGATTATGGAGGACGAAATCGTCACATCTGAGAAGTTTTTATTGCTAATCGATCAGCTCACCGTAGATCAAAAGCATCATTTAAGCATCAAGGACATCGGCATTATTCTCGAACGTTTAAGCTCCAAGATATTGGATGTCGAACGATTGGATCGCGAGAGCGAAAGCGAGGAGTGTTACAACTGGACGATCAAGGCCATCATCAGGGGTGACGTACTTCGAGAATTGGGCGTCATTTATAATGGCAATTATTATGCCATATCGGAGCATCCGGGATATAAAGAGGAATCCGAAGAGAATAATGAGGATAACGAGGAGGAGGAGGAGGATAGACTTTAATACGATGCTGTTTTACTAGACGGACAGACAGACAGATAAATAGATAGATAGATAGGTAGATAGACAGATAGATATGTAGTTAGATAGATAGATAGATAGGTAGATAGATTATATACCTATTAATGGTATTATTAACATAGCATTTACTAAAACGTAAAAACTGGTTGGGGCTCGTTTCGATGACCACTGCGTATTAGTGGGTCATAGGTACGAGCCGCAGGAGAGATTTGCCGACATGTTATCCGAGCAAACTCGAATTGTATGAAACTGAGTCGTGGTTGAAAAAAAAAAAATCGCAAGGAAATTTGTCGACTTTTAAGGTCGACCGTAGCGAGAAAGACAGACACATTGCGGATGTTCCGTCGGTGTTACCGACGGAAATCACGGGGACGGGTTGTCTCGTATCGGTTAAGGATCGGCAAAAAGTGATTTTTTCAAAAGGTTTTCATATAATAATACTACTACTACTACTATTACTACTACTACTATTAATAATAATAATAATAATAATAATAATATAACACTAATAATGAAGAAAAAAAAAAAAGAAAGGAATGCATCATTCTGAAATCATATGATACATTATAAACTTAGTTCTAAAGACGGTTGTTGAAATATCTACTTATTAAATAGTATGTATACTTGTAGGAAACATTTTTGGGATTACGGACGTTGATTCCGTAACCGTCCACAACACTGCCCTATCTAAAAAAGAGAAGAGGAGGAAGAGGAGAGGAGATAACGAACGATGCGAAATGTTACCTCTATCATAAGCGAATAAGACGACGACGTTTGCGCACGATTTTTTAGATTTATGTTCGATGGATTGAAGTTTAACTTTCTTCACCTCCTTTTCATCTTTCTCTTTCTGTTTCTCTTTCTCTCTCTCTCTCTCTCTCTCTTTCTTTTTCTCTCTCTCTCTCTTTCTCTCTCTTTTTCTCTTTGGCTTTCTCTTCTTTTGCAAACGGTAAATTTCTTCGATCATCAATAAAATAACAAGATTGTATCTTGTTCTGAGAAAGATAGATTGAGATAGATAGAAAAAGGAAAGAAAAAGAGAGAGAGAGAGAGAGAGAGAGAAAGGGAGGGAGAGAGAGATAGATAAAAAGAGAAAGGGAGAGAGAGAGAAAGAAAGATAAAAAGAGAAAGGAGAAGGAGATTGAGAAAAGTGAGAGAAAGAAATTGTGATAGAAAAGAAGAGAAAAGAGTGCTACCGATGATGCGAAATGAAAGGAAAAAGAATGATTATATATACATATATTGTAAGGAGAAAGAGCGAGAGCGAGAGAGCGAGAGAGAGAGAGAGAGCGAGTGTGAGAGAGAGAGTGAGAGAGAGAGAGAGAGAGAGAGAGATATGGAGAATGCGAGAGCCATATTGTACATCGTTTATCGCCGATGTAAATTTACTATAATGAGAAAAAAAGGAAAAAAGAAAACGTAACGCGCGTACGAACTTTCAAACGTCTATACGCTAACATAAGAAACTACGATGAATTATAATCGTGCAAAAGATGAAAACTTGTATCGTTCAATCGTCACGACCAGCCGTTAATAGTCTCTCGTCAT
>NC_140815.1:4252500-4255000 GCF_050613455.1 Vespa mandarinia | reverse complement strand
CCCACGCACACACACAAACACATACATACTACTTTTCTATTCTATACTGATTGACGTAACAACATGTTTTATAAAACTTAATTCTACATAGAATAGTATCGAAACGTTCTTATCGATGCTTGACAAAATTGATTAAAAATATTTCGATAGAATATTATTTCAGTGATATTACTATCGATAAAAAAATTTAATAACAAAAATCGTAAAGATATATACGATTATATTGATTGATTCATCTCCAGCGACGTGTCCTTTTGATCGAAATATGTCCTAATGAAACGAAGAATGTACATATGTACATACAATTTTCACAGAACGCGTTCGACGTATCGTAAAGTTAAAATTAAATTGCCGCCAACATATATATATATATATATATATATATATATATATATATATATATATATACATCAAAAGTGTATGTCACCATTGATGGTCCTTAACATTTAATACATACAAATGCAAGATACAATTTCGTTATTACCAAAGAGTTTCAAGAATGCATAACCCATAATCAAATCAAATAAATTATTTGTCATTTACCGAGAGAACCGTTGGGAAAGGTCGAGCGCCACTAAATACGAATTCTTCGTTTTTGACGTCATTCACGAGCACGACGTCATCGACTATCGAGCACTTTTCTCAGAGAAGGAGACTTTAGTGAGATATTATTTTTCTACTGAAACTTTTCCATTGCAAAACAGGCAAAATTGTCTACGAGACGATTCGATCCCGCACATAACGTTATATTATTATCATCTTACGCAAATACGCAAACACGTATGAGAATTTGACTATGACCGACGCATCGTTTGCATGGTAACAGTCATGCTCTATTATTCGTGCGATGAATTAAGCCGTCTAATCGAGTGACGCATGAAAATTTTAGGATCCGACCCACTTTCACGATATGGACCCGAATCCTAACTCGTTCTTGACGGTCGTTCCCTTTCCATTTGACATTGATCGTTCTATTATTTAAAATAGATCGAAAGAATAGATATCGTTCGCCCTACATATATCTAGCAATGATCAACTACGTAAAGTCGATTATGACAGTACGATACACATCAAAGTTATACGTAATTTTCAATGTCAGTAGTTTCAGCGTATTATGGGTCTGACGGTGGCAGATGTTCCTTTTGTTGAGCCACACGATGGAGCCCTTTTCGGGCGAATAGTGGTGTTAAGAGTTTTTGGCGTATCGCGGTAGTTTGAGATAAAAGAGAGAGAGAGAGAGAGAGAGAGAGAGAGAAAGGGATATATATATATATATAGAGAGAGAGAGAGAGAGGAAGAAGCAGACAAACCGTTCGTTTTGTTAAGCTAGTCCGAACTAGTTTGTTTCTTTGGTCGAATATGCTTCATACTCGTTAACAAATATAGTAAGCAGCCATTGTAAATAGATCTCGTCCGTGATGAAACTCTTGGGCGTAACCTATCGCTATAGAATTTGCTTCCACGTTGTTCTTCCTACCAATATACAGTTAATAATAGGAATATGCATCGTTATTGCGAATTCTACGAATATCTACAATAATATGAATGGATATTGGAAGCAATAAATGTTTTCCTTTGTAATAAGTGCTTCCTACGTAACTCGTAAGTGAAATGAGAAAGATAAACGAAGACTCTTGAAAAGTTTTGAATGAATAGAAATGGAAAGAGGGTATTTCATGTCGAGCTAATTCTCTATCAGCATTTTTGTTTCTCTTGTTTATGGACAAACGCACGACAACGACGACGACAAGGACAACGAAGCCAACGAAAACTTTGAACGAGCTTAATGCGAACCTCCGTGAAATTATGTAAGCCTAAAGTGTTCAGCAGGAAACGATGTGCTCGGAGACTTAATACTTGAAGAGAGGAACTCCCTGTACGATCTGATAATCCACCGTCAGTCATTTTCACAAAACTTAGCCCTTGAGGTGAGGTCCCCCTATCTACACACACTCCAGAGAGCACCCTCCATTTTGAAGCGCGTTATCTATGTGAATCGCCAACGTAGTCCCGTTTCAAGTAAATTGATTGCCGGCTAAGATTGCACTGGGTGATTTTACCATTATCGCCAAGGAGAAGTAGCCGGATAAGAAGGGACGTGAACTTAGCTCCACCACTTTTACATCATACTCCAGACTCCTAATCGAGACTCGTCGTTGCATCAAGAACCGAATTATACCGACCGATTGGATGAGATTCTTTTTTTTTTCCATAATGATCATCGGACATGAATCATTGTCAATGAAAAAAAAAAAGTCTTATACCAAATCGTTTTCTTTTGTCGTTCGTTTTTTTTCTTTTTTTCTTTTTTTGTTTATTTTTCCTTTCCGTTTCTTTTTTTTTTTTTCCTATCCTCCTAAATTTTTCATCGAATTCACGTTGGCAATTGAAATCTTTTAACATTGTAATCCCGATCAAAATTTTTCTCGACAGCTATCGCTTGACTTTTTTTCATAATGAAAACTAGGCCGTCGTGTCTTGTTCGTATTGAGAAAACAAG
>NC_140815.1:4237500-4247500 GCF_050613455.1 Vespa mandarinia | reverse complement strand
TCAATTAACTTCTCATCATTAATATTATTGTTACTTTCTTAAAGATACGCGTGCGGAAACGTATAAATATAAATATATATAATAAATAAATAAATAAATAAATATATATATATCCCTTATGAAAGATCGAGTGACATTAAAAGAGTTGCATTCTATATGTATTTTATTCGTAATGTCATTAAACCTCAGACGTCTTTGTCATAAAGGACGACACAGTGTCCTTAAACGGGTACGATATCACGATATAAAAGACGAGTAGTAGCTTTGAGAACCCGGAGAAAAGCGTATATCCTTTTTACCGTAAATGCGGCTAATAAGTCGTATCGTATTTTTACGAGACGCTATCGTACGATCGAGTATGCACGGGTTAATCGTCGTGCGACTGAAGTCGTTATAGTTTTTATGGCAACGTAAAACATATCCTGAATGGGGAAAACATTAAGTACCTACCAACGTGCCATTGAAAATACGAAAAATATTCTTTATTATTCATAATGTTACCGTTGACTTCAGGTATTAAATTAATTGTGTGGTTTGCGCCTCGTCAACTGTCACAATGCGTTAAACCGCACGCAAATGTTCCGTATAGAGACGTCGTTGGACGATTATTGTGCATCGATTTTCTCCGATGATGCGTGCGTCCTCCGTGTTCAATGAAACTCTAACGTCTAGTTGTTAGAAAATACGATTGATAAGTTTGAGTATACATAATCGATTGATTAATTTAACGTAATGCTGTTATCCTTCTAGCTTTTGTATTTCTCGAGAGTATTCAAGATCATTAATCATATTATATCTCCCGATCGAAAGAACGTTTAATAATATTTTCTCAATCATTGATATTTTAAAGATAAAATTATATTTTATACATTCGTCTATCTATGTATATGTATATATGTCAAAATGCAAATAAAACGTTATAATCAGATAATACGAAATGTAGATAGATATGTGAAAATTCAAATGGAAAATCTGTTTAATTTTCGATAAATAACTTCGCTTATGTACATTTTCATTAATCATTAAAAGTCATTCGCTCTTCAATCGTTACATTTTCGTTGCATGTCCTTTGCTCAAAATTTATCTAGTAACAGTTATCTGATAGCTTTGTCGATAGAAAATTGAACGTTTTTCGTTTTACTCTTTTCCTTTTTTTTTTTTTTTTTTATTACTCTTGACAATTACACATGGTAATACGATTTCAATTGGTAATTAAAATTCTCGAAAATAAAATTTCATTTGACCTTTAAAGCCGAATTTCTTTTCTCTTCTTTGTTTCTTTTATGAGAAAATCGCACGTGGCCTTTATCGTGGGAAAAGAAATTCTTATAATGGTAGGCGTAATTCAGGAGATCTTAGGATCTCGAAATCACGTTCTTGGTACCTCCTGAGAACATGCTTATTCTCTGTAGGTCAAAATATATAGGCGGAATTTTTCCGGAACACGACAGAGCGGTAGTTATACAGGGCGACACTTACCTAATATGTGCAATTCAAGCTGTACCGAAACGGTAGAATAAAACCGGGACAAAACTCGCGCTTAAGCGCCTTTTTTCTTTCCTTTTTTTTTTTTTTTTTTTTTTTATCTGAATACCTTCGTAAGAGAATACGTTATGTGGTAACCTTGGTTCCTACTTGCCACCACTTTCGGATTACAACGTTCTTTAAGAAAAAGTATGCTTGAACGAGTTATTCGCACGTGTTTGGCAAAAATTACGTATGTTTCCCTTTACATATTCACCAAATACTTACACATTCATACCTACATCTACGTTCACACACATACACGCACACAAAGACACACGTTTATTTATTCACTTTTCGATTTAAAAGATCCTCTTACAATCGATTTGTATGAATGCATGTACATAATGTATGTTGCAGATATTTCCATATAATCACCACGAATTCCATTTCTAAATGATGATATAATTATTTCATTGTATGTTCTCTTATATATCTATATATGTAAATTCTTTAACGTTCATTCAAGTTACCAAACTGAGAATCGAATACGGATGGTTACGTGTCATACCTAAAAGGTATGACAAGCGTATCAGACACTGTTAATCAATGAATCCAATGAATGCCCGGTTTATATCGATTTATGCAATTTGCCACCTACTACACGACACTTCGTCGATAACACTTGGAAATAATTTTCCAAAGTAGATAGTTCACTCGACTAAATCTTTGACGTGCGCGATGGATCGATCGATTTTTATTATTTTCGTATACAATTCAAATCCTATAGAATTATAATTTAAATGATACAAAATTGGAATGACTTTTTCAATCAGAAACGACTTTCGTCGTTAAACAAAATTTCATCGTGAGAATTTAGAAAGGAACCTGTCAAACTTCGTACACCGAATCAATCGATTCCTATCCCGCAATTAATCAAGTCGCCCGCCGACAAAATGATGGGCTACGGAAGAGTTTTCAGCATTCTTGTTTCGGACAAGATCCACGAGATTGAAATGGCAAAGCGCCAGTTCTAATTTATTGGCCTTGTAGGTACTTTTAATACGTGAACTTTTGGCCGGTTTTCTCTTAGGAAAAAAAAAAAAAAAAAAAGAAGCTGAACGTGAGTTTGTTTCCTCGGGAAATACAGTGTTTCTCTCGTAGTCGTTGATTTTTTCCTTGTACATTTAAAAAAATGTAATTAAGATAAATTCCAACCGTCCCATGCGTTTATGTGGTCGAGAAAAGGAGAACAAGAGAGAAAGAAGGAGACAGAGAAAGAGAGAGAGAGAAAGAGAGAGAGAGAGAGAGAGAGAGAGAGGGAGAGAGTAAAGAGAAAGAGAGAGAGAGAGAGAGAGGGAGAGAGTAAAGGGAAAGAGAGAGAGAGAAAGAGAGAGAGGGAGAGAGTAAAGAGAAAGAGAAAGACAGAGGACCGCTCAAAGAGAATCTCATACGTTGTTTTCCCTCGAAACCATAGCCCGTTTGCTGTCTCAGACGTTGGACATAAAACTGGCATAGCTCCAGCATCGTGATAGCGCTTAAAGATCTCCCTTTAACTAGTTTTCGTAAAATATCAAACGCGACACATAAAAAGCGTTCAGTTAATATCGTTCGTGTTCCTCTTTCTTCTCTCTCTCTCTCTCTCTCTTTCTCTCTCTCTTTCTCACATACAGTCTCACTCTCACTCTCACTCTCACTGTCTCTCCAATCCTCTCTTTCTTACTCTTTCTCTCTCTCTCTCTCTCTCTCTCTCTTTTTCCTTGGCCTTTTCTACTTTCTTCTTTCCTTTCTTTCCTATATGTACTCTCGTGTCTTTAACCCCTCGAACACGAAAAGTGGCCGCGAGGCAAAGATGACGCGCCCGATAGAAGGCTCGGTATCGATCGTCGTAGCCCATCCATATTAAAGACCATTTCTTTTGCCGAATCGTTCGTCTTCCAAGTTACCCTTTATTAATCGAATCGTTGATATCTACGACTCCTTTATATTATTATATTTGCTCGATGTTGCACAAGGTAAAGCAAACGATAAGCTTAAGTATATTCGCGATCAAATGCAAACGCTTTTATATACATACATATACATACATATACATATATATATGTACATATGTTGATAGAAATGTTTGCGTTATGTTCGTTCTCTCGGAAAAATTGTCGTGCATATCTATGACCTTTTGCTTTTTCTTTACACGCACCCAAAACTCATCTCGTCGTTTCATCTATAAGTGACATGTCATAATATACATGCAACCGGCGAGACAGTAGTGCTTATGATCAAGCGAATTGATAGCAACGTGAATTTCTGACGTAGCTTCATGAAACATGCAAGTATGCTCTTTTAACCACTACGATAAGAAACGAAGGCGAGCGTTCTTTTTTCTCCTTTTCTCTCTTCGTTTCTTCTTTCTTTCTCTCTCTTTCTTTCTCTGTCTCTCTCTCTCTCTCTCTCTCTCTCTCTCTTTCACAGGTTATCATACGTTTACTTACAATTCTCGTGTCACAATGTCAAAGTTATACGATAAAGAAATTTACGTTTTTTTCTTTGCACCAGCGATAATAATACAATCAAATTACATTATCTATCATAATAATTTATGAACCAAAAAAAAAAAAAAAACAAATGGATATTTAGTAACGTAATTAAATTGAGTATCGTTCGATAAATTTTCAAAGAATAAAAAATAGAGATAAATCGGAGAGATAAATAAATGCTTTCGCGTTCACGCTATCCGCGTACATTTTCTCCTTTTATCCATGCATGATCAGCGATCGACGAGAATTGGATACGTGAAGGACGGATACGGAACAAGTATATATACATCCGTTCTTCTATTTGCACGGAATATATCATGCAGTTTTTGTTACCCGAGCAAAAATCCCGTAAATAGAGTTTGGCAATGCGAAACAACAGAGAATTTAAGAGAGAGACAGAGAGACAGAGAGAGAGAGAAAGAGAGAGAGAGAGAAAAGGGGTCGGTAAAAGTTATAAAAATATTTATTTCACGTTTGTATTTTCCAAGAAATGCGAAAAAGTATATTCGTTGTCGGCTTTATATATATATATATATATATATATATATATATATATATATATATATATATAATATCGTAGCGTATAATAAATTCGATATAATATCACGGTAAAGTATATTTTTTTCGACTGCTTATAAAATGATATCGCATAAAAACGGACAGTTTATATATAAAAAGTATTTTAGCGTACAAAAGTAAATGGAAAAACTCATAATCAATATATTTATTTACATATATCATATTTTTATTAATTACATATCTAAATACAATGCTAATAACACTGTCGTACATTTTCTCTGTTAGTCAAAAATTCATGTCGTGGCAACCTAGTTTTAAAGACGCGTACGTCGCGAATAATACGTTTGGTGTCTTACATGCTGAGCAAACAACGTATAAGCAAAATACAAAATATCTGCAATATCGATTAATGCACGAGCACGCTCATAGGAACGAGACAAGCGCGGTAGTTTCGTTCTGCATTTATTTCCGCGCCGCGTATTTCCACCTCCACAAACTTAAAAAATGGAATAAGAGCATTCACACTTTACATGAATTCGAAATTTCTGAATTGCCTGAATACGTACACACAGTACAACTCTCTCTCTCTCTTTTTCTCTCTCTCTCTCTCTCTCTCTCACTTTTACTCTCACTCCTCTTCTTTTTCTTCATTTACCTGTCATTCTCAAACGAGCAAATATTTTAATCAATCATGAGTTCATTCTAATCATGTAAATAACGTTAACAAATCCATGCGAATCGCATAATTGATTATTATCATACGATATTTGATAATTTCGTGACTTCCGATATGCTAAAGAACATATTCAAAAATTCTGCATGACATCACTTGATTTTTGAAATATTTTCATCGATATCTCTCTCATTCTCTCTCATTCTCTCTCTTTTTCTCTTTAGTGTTTCATGAAATACCAATTTTATAGTTTCGAATGCAAAATTTCTATCATCCTCTATCTTAGAAATTCAATGTGGATCATTGAAAAGCAGATTCAAAACTTCTAGTCCCCCGTCTACAAACTTCAGTTCAGAAGAGGCTTGTAGAATCGATCTGACTCTATCAACTCCCGTTAATAGAATCGAGTCATATGAATTCTTTTAAACAAGATCTTTGAAAACATCATTCTTGGATTTGATCAATCGTTGTACGCGCCTTTACATAATCAAACACGTATGTACATACGATACGTTCGTCTGTCCGTTCGTCCGTTCTTAGTTCGGTAACAGTAGCGTAATCAAACGATGAATTAGAGCGAAGTAGGATTAACGCTTAGATCAGTCGAATAGATCGTGCATCGGGCGTCTCCTTGATATGTATGTGTAGATAATTTCACATGAAACATGATATTAATTATTCGTTCGAGTTCAATACAAATATTTGTACGTGCATTTATACATTCATACGAACGTATAATACGAATGTAAATAGGTATACATTTATGTATATATGTGTGTTTATGTGTGCATGCGTGTACGTACGTATATCCATATTGTTAAATATATTTCATGAAATAATCGATAGTTCCAAATGTAATAATAATTAATTAACAAGTGAGAACAAATTTCTCAATTAACCATGCAATTATTATATCGTACATCCTTAATTTTACATTGATCTATAATTCAAAACAAAATAGGAAGAAAAAAGAAACCGTGTAAGAGAACATTTGGCGTTATAGCAAAATAACTTGCTACAGGCAACGTAATGATGTATGATGCATCTGTTATTATGACGTATCGACAAAGCCCTACACATGATGGGCAGGAAAAAAGAGAGAATGAGGGAGAGAGAGAGAGAGAGAGAGAGAGAGAGAGAGAGAGAGAGAGAGAGAGAGAGAAAGCATGTCTCGTTCTCTTCTTTTACATTTACTCTTTCGATAAAGCTTCTTTTCACTGTAGCATTAAAATACAGGCGCGATCGATGCCAGCTCGGTCTTCGTAATTTAAAGTTATGTCCCAAGTAATCCCGTACCTACTATTTTTAACATGCCGGCTACCTAACGACATCGTTACACGACTCGTCGAGCGTATATACATCGTGCGTACGTATTTACATATGTATATACATACGTACGTACCTCCTCTCTCGTTAGTTTGTTTAAATTGCGACGACTGAAATGCGGAACTTAATAGGATCAAAAGAAATTTTTCGTTCCGTTCTCTACTTCTCTATTTCTCTTTCTCTCTCTCTCTCTCTCTCTCATTTTGTATGAGTGCATATATGTATATGTGTGTATCTCTTATTCATCCTGTTTCTAACATAGCGTAAAAAATCCTTCTTATGATTTTCTCGACAATTTCCCTATGATAGATCGTACATTCTTTTATATTTGAAAAATATGTTTCAAAATCCTTGTCGAATAAATTTTGATGTAAAATGAAGGAACTACTAGTACGAGGAAATCAAGGATAACTCTCCCGCATATCTCTCGAAACGATTAAATTCGCATCCGATGGATCACGACTTTATCCGGCGAAAGCTCTAATCGTTCGTGCCGTAAATGTCACGGAAAGCGAGAGAGAGAGAGAGAGAGAGAGAGAGAAATAGAGAATATATATACGACATCTATTCCGATTGGTGGAAAGCAGAGTCTCTCATTCTCTCTCACTCTCTCTCTCTCTCTCTCTCTAGTAGTCGGTTACAGTACTGACGTTCCAGTCCACTGTCCAATGTGTATCAGTACACTTAACTTACGACGATATATCGCACGAACTGCTCCGGTAACCCTGCGGTAAACAAAACACTTGCATATCTAGCCAAGTATCCATCATTCGTACGCGCTTTAACGCATATACCTATGTATACTTATACATATATCATAGTAGATTCGCGTATCAATGTACATACGTATATACGTGTGGGAGCAAACACGGTATAAAAGCGACTATGACGTATTTGTACGCTCCCGACAAAACGCAATATCCAGTTAGCAGCCCATATATACGAGTAAGTTTCAGTAAATTGAAATGAATGGGGGATCAAAGAAAGAATTATTAGGACGGAGGGAGACGAATCGTGTATGTAGATTGAGCTGTCCGTATGCATCGTATCTCTTTGTACAGAAAGAATCCTATCAAAATACAACGAGAGAGTAATGACGTATATACATATATATATATATATATATATATATATATATATATATATATACGCACACACATACACACATATATCTATATACGAGCAATTTAAATGAAAACATTCATTTATTTCTCGTGAAAAAAATTATAATTTTTATAAGGATAAAAGTAGTAATCAAAAAGGTTCTCCATGAGGTCATTTCTATCTAATTTCGGTAATTTTTCTTGTATTTAGATTAATTCGATTATTGCTTAGATTAATGCTCGATTATTTCGATTTAAACGTTTCAGTCTGTAGATGTTTCAAATTGAAACTTTATCGATTTGGTAGCTACGTTCGTCTGCCTCTCTCTCTCTCTCTCTCTCTCTCTCTCTCTCTCTCTTTCTCTCTTTCTCTCTTTTTTCTTGCTCAACACATCTTCGTAGTAGGAAAAGAAAGCTCAAAGAAGTTCGATTAAAAAGCATGCGCTCGGCTACCTTCAAAGCAATATCCCTCTTCTTCTTCGAAAGAATTTTTAATTGATGAGCTTGACATCTTCTGTCGGATGTATAAGAGTTAACGCGACTCTCGACGAGATAATTATGCGGGCGTAATGCGTTCCTCGTGCGCGATAAAAATTATATATCCATTTTATAATCAGCAGCATCGTTCTCGTTCTTACGATGGATGGACTCTTCAGACATTGAAGAAAGAAAAATCGACTTTAAAAGTCACAAGGAGGACAAGGAAGGAGGATTTGAGGACGTCCATGCTCGAGCATTTAATGAGCAACGGGATTTCTCAAAGGAAGAAGGTTAAAATTGTAATGCTCTAGAAAATTAATGAGTTTTCGACGACTAACGAGCTAACACTCGATGGTAATTGAATTCGATATCGGTGATACGTATTGTTGGCCCTCTTAAAAGGATCTTTGAGAGATGGTGTAGGAACAAACGAGCGACTTGCGTGTAATGAAGTAACCATCAACACTATCAACACAATTAACGAACCCTTTTCTATCGTATCGTCCCTTGGTAACTCATCGTTCTTGAATAAGTAAAAGAAAAAGGATCGTGCAAGTTGAATCGTACGATCATTTATTTAATTTTTCTTTTTTCCATTTTTCTTCTTTTTTTTCTTTTTTTCTTAATCAACAGCACTCGTCTTAATTAGTCATACATGTATATATATGTGTGTGTGTATATACATATATATATATACACACGTAATAAACCTTAAGGTTATAATAGCCATTAGTGAAGTCTCAATGGAAATCGATAGATTCCATGCGAATGCCTGGGAAGTTTCCTCGTGCATTAAGGAAATTCTAACCGCGTGTACTCCATTCGGTCGCATTCTTGACCGTCGACCGTGTCCTTTCATCTTATCTGATAAATCATAAAGAGTATAATAACAATTGTGATTTAAGAGGAAAAAGTAAAAAGTCGCCAAGGTAATAACTTAACAGGGAGGACCAAACGATAGCAATGTTTCGAGGTAAAATATAGTCTCGTTTTAACTTCGAATCTTATTCGATCAAACTTTCAGGCTTTCGAAGTTAAACCAAGTTAAACTTTCTACGTTGATTAGATGACTCTTGTGACAACAGCTAGAGAGAAAGGGAATGAAAGAGAGAAAGGAGATATAATAGAAGCTTCCTCCTACTTCTTCGAAAACTTGGCCCTTTTCGATATCTTCGAAACTTTACGTCATAGTACGCATACACAATTTTTAACTAATTCTTATAATAATTTGTTTTGTGAATATTTAAAGATACTCATGTACGTGTTTTACGTACTTATTTACGTCTATGTTAACGTATATATATACATATATATATATATATATATATATATATATATCCCCCTAATATGAGATCGAAAGGTCTGCTGTGAAGATTGATAAATCGTAGTACGCGATGGTTGAGATTATAGAAAAATATTGCATTAAAATGTGCGATCATACACCAACAAAAAAGGAACTGCCAGGTTCTAACAAAAAGTTACACACAATCGCATCCAATCCCGTCCTAATGTTCGATCCTTCTTATCCTGAAGCTGACTACTTCAAAAGCATAGCTATCGGTTTCTATTCCTCGGTACGTTCACACGTAAAAGGACGAAGGGCAAATTGCCGCGCGATAGGAGCTCATTTTTCTCAGTTGTCGTTCTCTAAGTCGTCCCTGACGGTTGAAAAATTATATTCGAGTCTGGTTACGTCCGTTCTCATTTCTCTTCGATTGCCGTCTTTCAATTCACCCTTAGAAACACCCTCTCTTACTATTTCTCTATCTTCCATATTTTTCCTTTTTGCGAAAAAAAGAAAAAGAAAAGAAGAAAGAAAAAAAAGGAAAAAGAAAAAAAAGAAAGAACTGTCTACCTTCATCATGTCGTTACGCTTATACGTGTACATCTCCGTTTACGTT
>NC_140815.1:4210000-4232500 GCF_050613455.1 Vespa mandarinia | reverse complement strand
TTGATGAAAAAGAGCAAGGACGTGATGCTACATCGAATGCGTAGAAAAGAAAATCTCAAATTGCAGTCGGGTTTGCGATAGTCACATGTAAATCGTGCCATGTTAATCGTTCTGCTACTATCGGTTTCCAATTTTTTTGAAATTTCAGAGTGAGAAATATAAAAGAGAGTTTCTCTAATTTGCAAGCGAGTGAAAAAAAAAAAAGAAAAGAAAAAAGAAAAAAGAAAAAAGAAAGAAAGAAAAAATCGTCGTCTACTCATTCCGAATGAAAAAAAAATAGAAAAAGAAAGAAAGAGAGAGAGAGAGAGAGAGAGAGAGAGAGAGAGAGAGAGAGAGAGAAAGGGAGAGATAAAAGGAAAGAAAGAGAAAAGAAATATAAAACGAGAACGACGAGATCCTGTTTGCTCATGTCAATCGGATCAATTACAAAAAAGCAAATGTTACGACAAATGAAATACCTCCAAAGTCTTTCCGTTTTTTTTCCGATCGGATTGTAAAAGAAAAGCCATTGTTAAACTACGTGGCATAGGGTATGAGATGAAATGCGGGTGCAATTTAACGTTACTCGATGGTGAACATGTACGAAAGAGCGAGTTTCTATTTGCACGAAAAATCCTGATACAACTGCGTTGACGCATTGGCTTTTCGTATACTTTCTATCGAACGAACACGTTAATCTGGAAACTACAATGTTGTATTGAAACTATCCTCGTCATTGAATCGTTTAAAATTGAATAGCTTTGTATAGTTTGATTATCATGAAAATTCTTGAACACATATTATATATTTAGACATGTATATGTACACGGTCGATCGAAAATTATTAATTATAAATAGAAATTTCTATAGGCGCGATAATAAAAAATCAATTATATTTATTCGAAATACATTGGGTCAAATTCTTTTCTTATTTTCTTTCAAATACTTATCAAATTTCGTAGCCATGTAATTTTACAATTTGAGAAAAACGAAAAAAACAATTAGCCGAAGAATAATCGAATAAGAATGATAGATATGTAAAATCATTTAAAAATCTCTTATTATATCATTCTTTAAATTTATTGATAATCTTTGGTGCTATGTATTTATTGAAAATATTATTTAATAAAAATACATTGATCCATTCTCGCAAGATCTATCTTTATCTCTGTCTATCGATCCGTCTATCCATTTAAAGGCTTGAAATATGAAACGCATAAATAGTGAAAGAAAAAAAGATTTGAGTGTAAGGATCGAGGGAAAAGATTAAAACAAAAACAAAATAATAAAAAGATTGAAAAAAAAAAACAAAAAAAGAAAAAAAAAATTAAAATAAAGCTAAACGAGGAAAAGGAGCATAGACGAACACAGAATTTGAAAAATTAATATTATAAAGTTGAGCGAAATAAATAACTGCGGGGCGGTGGCCGAGGATAGAGCTTTGTTTTCTCCTTGAACTCGAGCCCGTTTCCCAGACCCTCTTTACTCTGCCATTAGAAAGCGTTTCTATGCCGGTGTTCAGGATAAATAGTTTGCACGAGAGAAAAGGTTTTCCGCGCCGGTAATTTATCTCGAACGTACGAAGCTCCATTAAGAAGAGATAGAGAAGCTTCGAGCGTACCGACTCCAGAGAGAGAAAGAGAGAGAGACAGAGAGAGAGAGAGAGAGAGAGAGACAGAGAGAGAGAAAGAGAGACAGAGAGAGAAGCTCTTTCTGAATCTACGAAAGGTCGCTGCCGGTTTGGGATTACTATCGCGTCGAACTATCTCTGCTTTCTACGATATTTTTTCGCTTAAAGATAAATAAGTAAGGAAAGAAAGAGAAAATGAGAAAGGGAGAAAGGAAAGAAGAAGAAAGAAAGAAAGAAGAGAGAAAAGAATGGAAAAAAAAAAAGGAAAAAAGAATGAAAAAAAGTGCGGGAGTACGCGAGAAACAAAGATATATATACTGCAAGATATAAAGGAAAAGAAGACATAAGAAACATGAATGAAGCTTTTTCACTTTATATTATACACAGATTTAAAAAATAATTCTTTTAGATGTCAACGTAAATAGAATATATGTATATATATGCATGTACTTATTTATGCATATATGAATGTATATATATATAGAAGAAGATTCAGCAGTGTCCGGTATTAGCTTTAGGTCTGTCCTACGTAACTTCTGAATTTCTTCCGATTCGCTACCCTTCACTCGAGTCGTTTCGCCAACTTAAATTGCATTGTTCGAAAAGCAAATCAAACGGCATCTGTCGTCACGTTCTCGTGCACAACCTACGAATTCTCTCGTAGTAAAGTCAAATTATAATTATGATGCTTGGACGCTAGAGAATAAAATTCTATTTCTGAATATTCATAAAGTCCATGATTATAATCCGGTTCTTCTCGTGGAACGAGGAACCATAGGTAAGATATGAAATTGTATTCTAAGAGTTTTCATATATTTTTTTCTCATCCATTGATCCGGATTAAAATGAAAATTATTAAAGGACAGTTAGGAAATAGAAAAAGAAAGAAAGAAGAAAAAAGAAAGAAAGAAAGAAAGAAAGAATTTCTTTCGAATTAACATTTAACGAACGTGAACTAGTATCTCGTTAACGTACGTCGATGCACGATTATTCACATTCGTTTCGATCAGATGAATTTCTAAAAGTCCGAATGTCGATTATCAAGCGCCGAATGGCAACTAAACTTTGTCATTAATTAACGAGAATTTAATACACCTGTAAGTGGTAAATTTCTGTCAGTCCCACCGGCTGATCGATCGTTCACCTAACGGTCTCGCTTCAATTAATAATTTACCCCCGGCGGAGATATAACTGTAGTTCAATTACCATTCAACCGAGTTTCACCCGTTGATCATAGAATAATTTCAGTCAGCGATGCGAGCAAACGGACGAGCGACTATTAATTGTACGTTGGTGAAACTTACGTAGATACACGTACACTAGTACAACCTCGTACAAGCTTAGTTTCGAACTTTTCGCGATCCATCACTTTGCTACCGGCTTTGAACCATCGGTCACGATTAAATATATCTGTGAATTAAAGCCTTAGTCTTGTCTGTTACATATGTGTGTTACTGTGTGTGTGTGAATCTGTATATATATACATATATATATATATATATATATATATATATATATGTATGTAAAAGAAAAAAAGAGAAAGAGAAAGAGGGAAGGTGTAAGAGGGACGGACTACGTAGCGACCGTAACTACTTTTGCAAAGCGAACTCTGCCCTCGAACGTAGGAACGATCCGTGACACCGCTTATAACGAGAACCTTCATTAGCCGGATAAAATTACCGTGTACGTAGACAAATTTTCTTTCAAGCTTTCAGCCGTGAAAACAAAAAATTACTATTCCTCGTTGGAACCAGATGCGGTTCAGAAATAAAGACAGATAGAGATAGAAATAGACAAAGAGAGAGAGAGAGAAAGAAAGAAAGAGGGGGAAAAGAAGAGAGAAAGAGAGAGATAAAGCTTTCTATCCACCGACGAATCGTGAAAAATCTTAAGGAAAAGCGTCTCGTTACGTGTACGAGAAAAACCCGTTACCCTCGAAGACCGTGAGATTCGTTCACGAGGGCGTTTCCTTGAATATATATATATATATATATGCGCGTGCGTGCACGATCCTTCTTCGTACCTAATTCATTTTTATAAAAAATTTATTCGATTAAATAAATTATAGTATTTTACGACTGATAAATAAATCGTTTATGTATTTGATAATCGACGATGTCGAATAGCAAAATTTTTCTTTTTTTCTTTTTCTTCTTTCAAATATTCCATATGTTGATTTTATTACACATTTTCATCTGATCGTGTTCTTCAACAAATTTTATGTTTTTTTAATTTGCACATTCGTACACGTTAAAACATCAAATGGATTCTGTAATCAATAATACAATAGTGAAAGTTAATTTCGATATAACAAAAGAAGCTTCGTCGTAAATAGTCGTAATATAAATTTTAATCATTTTCAATCAGAGAAAAAACGTTTAAGTTACGTGATTTTGTTGTTTGTACCAAATACAAAAAATTGCTATACACATATACATATATATATATATATATATATATATATATATATATATATATAGAGAGAGAGAGAGAGAGAGAGAGAGAGAGACAGAATTTCATTTATCTCATCGTAAAAATATTGATTTTCGTGCTGACTTTCGCAGGACTATAAAATTATCAGATATCGTTATGTTAAACTTTTCGAAAGATGACCGTTGTTACAATATAACCTACCTAACGTCGTTTCTATGCCATCATGTAAGTGAATAAAGATCATAAAAGTTGTTTTTTCAATAAAGAGTACTACTATAAAAAAAAAAAAAAAAAAAAAAAGAAAAAAAAGAAAAAAAGGAAAAGAAAAGAAAAGAAGAAATATCAAGTCACAACGCAGCGGGAAAGAATTTAAAGTTTTTTAACGACATCGCCGTAAAACTCACACGGTTGTCGGAGCCATTTTAACCGAAAATATTTCAATTTCGTATCTCGTGTTTTTCGCCATTCTGACGAAGAAGATGCGTCCACGTTCACAGAAAACATATCCGTCTCCGATGTCGCGTGCACTATTCGGGCTTTCAAGTTTTTGAAGCTTTTGAAGCGAACGCATTAATAAATCTTTTTTTTGGTCTTTCTCGTATACCTTTTCTTTTCTCTCTCTCTCTCTCTCTCTCTCTCTCTCTCTTTTTCTTCTTTTCTAAAATTTTTTCAATTTGAAAAATTCAATTTCGGCGATAAAAATCGCGATGATTATCGGCGAAATCATCAACGGAACATCGAATGAAATCGAACGTAATTCTGAAGATAAAACAGACTTTCAGCAAGCAATCGGACGATAGAATCGATCGCAAGCACTTTCGTTGTTCGCGGAAATCATAAATTCCGCTTTCGTGACTTGGCAGCTGCGACAAAGAGCATCGAATCTACAAACGTCGCGAGCACCGTAAATTTCCTTTACGCGTATGCATGTATCTAGGTATCTATCTTGAAGCTTATGCATATGTACGTACGTACGTAGATAAGGGATATGTATGTAGATAAATGGATAGGTGGATACGTAGATAGTACTATCTTTTATTTTCCAATAATATGTCTTCCCGAGCGACTCTTTAGATTCATACTTTTAATAACCTTTAATAACCGCTAAAGTAACCACAGTTGAAAAGTCAGGCAGCTAGCCAAATGATAATTTTATAAGATCAAAAGTCTTGTTTTGTCAACTACATACCTATCTCCGAGCAAAACGTGTCAGTCTAATTAGACATAGGTTAAATACCGGCCAAAGTTCAAGTAGGCAATTAAGTCTAGTAGTTGTTCATTCTATTCCCCATTTAAATCCCTCTGTAACTTTGTACGCTTTTTCGAAAATCGATATAAATCGTATCACTCGACGTAAAATCAAAGAGTTGCAACGTTAAACGAATGATCTGATACGCGATAGTTCGCTTTTTTTTTTTTTTATTTTCCCCATTGAGAAAATAAAAAAGAAAAAAGAAATATTAACGTTCACGCTTTGGCCACGATATCGACATCCAAATTCGATCGATAATAACGATTATAACGATTTCATCGTTATTATCTTTTAAGACGACCGCTTGAACCCCCATGCATAGGTATCTTTAAACCAATAGACTATTTTGGGCGAGCCATTGACAAAACTGAACGGTAGGTGAAATGGGTAGATCGAGTTCCTTTATAAATAGTTACAGGCGAGACTCTAATAACGTTTAGAACTTATACAATTTTCATTATGGATAAAATAGCATAAAATATATTCGAGTATTTACTTTACGTTGGTTTTATTATTATTATTAGAATGAATAGATGGAAAAGGGTGAATAGGAAATATTAATAAAATAGTTTGAGAAAGGTGTACATCCTCCTTGTACATTTTTAACATATACTACTGTCAAGTTTCCTTTACCCAGAAGCCGACAAAACGCATTGGGACGTCCATCCGTGAACGGATGTGAATTACTGCAAGAGAAGGCAGGATGTAACGAGAGAAAGAGAGAGAGAGAGAGAGAGAAAGAGAGAGAGAGAGAGAGAGAGAGAGAAAGAGAGAAAAGAGAGATGGAGTATTTTCGCTCGAATGTGTTCCCACCCCATCGTTACATTACGCAGAACAATAATGCAAAGGATTGTGTTGCTAAAGCGATTCGAATAAGCAAACTGTAAAGAGGGGCGCAACGCGATGGCCTCGAAGGTCAACGTTCTTGCTCGTAAAGGAACGATCCATCGGATTATCGATCCGTAAGAGAACATTCGGTGTGCGTCCGAATGACTCGCTCTATAAAGATACCAATCTAAACGGATCCTACGATTATATGATTACTAAGAGGAGCCTAGTCTCTACCAGGTGGAAGAGAAAGAGAGAGAGAGAGAGAGAAAAAGAGATTCCGTAGAAAATGCTCGAAGAGAAACGGATGATTTTTCGAGCTCGGGATTACACTTGCAATCGGCTTATATGAAACGGTGCAAGAAATCGGTTCTAAAATATATCTCTCTATCTTCGCGAAGTATTTCCAAGCGTAGAGAGACACTTTGCGATGGAAGAAAAAAAAAAAAAGAAAAGAAAAAAGAAAATAAGAAAACTAAGAAAAATAAGAAAAAAAGAAAGAAAAATAAGAAAGTTGAGGGAGAAAGGAAAAAAGAAATGTCAAGATAGGGTGGGGAAAAGTTGATCGAGACGGTCGATCCGCGCGCGTTTCGAGCCGATCGCGCGCGCCGACCATAAATTCGTAGCGGCGCGTCCATCGGTCGTTCGAGGATAGGCCGCAAACCAGGGGCGGAGGAAAAAGCAATCAATCTTTGAGAGGCAGATGAGTGCGGGAACCTAAAATATAGGGCAACACAAATTTAGTCTAGCTGCCGGTCCGCGTCCACGTGTCGACGTGAATGCGCAACCGCCCGGGTTTGTAATCGATATTGCCGACAAGGCACCACGCCCTGCACCTGCGAGATGTGCGGGATATGCAATGGTACTGAACGGTCCGGGATCCACCGCCCCAACCCACCCCTCTTCACTGCTACGCCTTCGTTCTCCACCCTCTCTCACTCTCTCTTTCTCTCTTTTCCTATCCTCTCTTACCCTCTCTTCTATCCTCTTCTCTACGCTACTATACTACTACACTTCATACTCTCCACTTTGCTCTCTACCCTCGCAGCAACCAACCAACCTTTACTTACTCTCTCTCTCTCTCTCTCACTCTCTCTCTTGCTTTCTCTTCTTCCTCTCATATTTTCTATCCAATTATCTGTTTATCCATCTCTGTCGTCACCCTCACCGTTTATTTCATCTACCATCTTGCCCTTAGAATCGCCAGCAACGTCATCCCGTTGCCTGGAGAATTTGTTACCGTTGCGGTTTACGTTGGCATGCCTGCCAAGAAATTCAAAAGAGGCGACCTCGCCGTGCCGCTTCTTTTCTTTCTTTCTCTCTTTTTCTACCACGCCCCACACCCCCACATCCCCCTCTCTTCTTCCCCCTCGCCCCTGTTACTATAGAATGAGACTTAGATTTTATTCGGTCACGTCTTATCCGTGTCGGTCAGTTTCTATTCCTCGATTTCTATCCTATTCTCCCTGTCCCTTTTTCTCTTTCATTATTACTCAACAGTAGATAGAAAAATTCTAAAAAAAAAAAAAAAAAAAAAAAAAAAAAAAAAAAGAAAAAAAGTCGCTTATCTATCTATCTATTTTTTATTTATCTCTTTTTCTCTTATTATTCCCATGAGAAGAGATAAAAAAAAGAAAAAAAAAAGAAAAATAAAAAAATTAAAATGACCTTACGTATGAGAGAAGAAAAAAATATGATAAATTCCGGAAATCAAATATAATGGATTACGCGTTACGATTAACATTAGATATGTTCTCTGTGGATGGCGATTAAGCGTTCATCCTTTTCCCATTGAGTTGAGCTCCTTACTTTGAAACATTTTCATTATGATAATTTTTAAACTTGACGTAGATATTAGACACAATTGTACAAAGTGAAGAAACAATTTTCTTAAAACGTTCCAATTTCAATCTCTTTCGTTTCCTTTCTTTCAAATAAATTCTGACAAAAAAAGAAGGAAAGAGAGAGAGAGAGAGAAAGAAAGAGAGAGAATTTCAAAGTTGTTAGAAGAAAAATGAAACGATTAGATATCTCGTATGTAATAGATAGATAGAAAGAACGTCCTTGGTATAGTTACGTCCACTTTCTATCCCACCCCCATCCCATTCTCCTCTCCGTTCATCGCGTCATCCTCAATTTCGTCCACTTCCGGACATAGTCCGATTATCTGCTAACGTCTTATTTGCTCTTGCCGTTCTAAGAGTGTTCGCAATTAATGCGGACCACGTAAGCGCACCTAGCGTACCAACCACGTCAGCATTTACTGTGCTGCTTAAGAAAACAACCAAAGGATAGATTCATTTATGGCGCCAAGGAATTCTTATCCCCTCCCTTTTTCCCCCGGTCTCGGAAACTGTGTCAGCTGTTTCGCGACATTCGATAATACGCTTAGCAAGTTTCTTCGCAGTTTTTCTTATATAAAAGAACGTTTAAAAATATATATTAATATAAAAGTGAAAGAGAGATGGAGCAACAGAGAGAGAGAGAGAGAGAGAGAGAGAGAGAGAGAGAGAAAGAGAAAGAGAGAGAGAGAAAGAGAGAGAGAAAAAAGAAAAGAAAATTAAACACAATGCCTGGCAGCGTTCCAATTACCGATAAAACTGCAATTTCCTACGGACGACGCGTTAAATAATTTTACGTAGAACGTTCGACGTTTTTCTTTCCTGCGATCCTCGAGTTTTCCGCTCTCTTTCTTTTGGCTTATAGGTCACCCTTACCGATTTGACCTACCGTCTCGATCCATCCTTAACCATTTCCCGTATTTATCTATCCATCTATCCAATCTGGATTCTCTATCTCTTTATGGCTCTCTATTTTTTTTTCTGTCCGGACGGTTTACCGACCCGGACGGTAGCTCGACAGGAATACCAAATAATATAGGCCAAGCTGAAAGATTTATATCGAACACCGGCTCGGTATTTTACCCCTATTAAAGGCAGTCAAAATTCAACGACCTTGTCAAAAATTGGATTCACCGAAAATCGAGCGTGGACGTGTGCAAGTCATACGTAATAAACCTCGTTAGTATCGATCATCTCTTTCTCTCTCTCTCTCTCTCTCTCTCTCTCTCTCTCTCCCTCTCTCTCTTTGTCTCTTTATTTCTTTATTTTCTTTCTCTCTTTCTCTCTGTCTCTCTTTCTCTTTCTCTCTCTTTCTCCCTCGTTATTCGATGGCAGCGAATCGACCTATCGAGAACATTAAAATAAATTATACTACTTCTATTTTTATTATAGAGTTTATACGACAAATGAATTAAGACGTTTCATGATTGGACGAGTCCAATGAAAATGTTCGATCTAGTTTATAAACCTTCTAACTAACAATAATCCCATTTTGATATCATTAATATTTATCTTAAATATCGTTTATCATATCATCTCGTTGTTATTCTAAATAACGTATTTCGTATTTCGTAAAATCAATTAGATCGGAAGCTAATCTTATAATTCGGTCCTAAATCCGGATCTTCGTTATTTCGATACTCAACCGTTTCCATCTACCTCCATTATTTCGACAGTTTACTCAGCCGGATCTCTATACAGACTAATTTCCCATCAGAGTTCTATGTGTTATCCCTTCTCTGATATTACATATCTGTATTAACTCTATCGCTTTCTTTTCCATTTTACAAAAATTCGATCAAAAATTCCTACCTTAAAGTACAACGAATATTCAAAGCTTTCGAATAAGCAAAATATATGGGAACAGTTATCTTACGGTTAGGATAGATTTTCCGCTTCGGAAAGCCGTTCAACGAAAAGCTCGCGAAATGAAAAGCAATATGGATAAAAGGAAAAGGAGAAAAAAAAAAAAAAAAAAAAAAGAAAAAAGGAAAAAGGATATTACGAGTGCGAGCGCTTACGCAGGATTTTCGTGGGATAATGATTTAAGTCTTGTCTCACTTTCAATAGGATAACGTAAAATAATAAAGGAAAACAAAAAATAAATAAATAAATAAATAAACTTGACTATTATACTTCTTCGTAAAAAAAAAAAAAAAAAAAAAAAAAAAAAAAAAAAAAAAAAAAAAATGTGATAATGTTAAAGTACGTTTAAACGATCGATCAGTCTCGAATGAATTTCGTGACGATCATAAATACGGCCATTATCGAATATATCAATGATGGTATGGCGGAATACTGTAACATCGAATTTAAGGGAAAATTTTATTACCGCAATTGCCGTTAAACGCACGGCCTACATTTTCTTCGTGTTACCGCATCAAGCTATTATGCGATATTGACGATATTAAAATTTAGTCGAATCGTTCGTCCGGACAATTTTTCCCAACGGAAATATCCAATTCCCACGTGGAACCGTTATCGTAGTTATCCCGATCATCCGAACTATTTTGTTTCTTTTGTTTTCTCCTCTTTTCCTTCCTTTTTCTTTTCTTTTTTTTTCTATTTTTTTTTCTTCTTTTCGTTCTTTTATTTTCTTTCTTTGAAAACGAGTAAACGGTCGCCGCGATGCACGTCGCCGTTGGAACAATAATACGAGACTTTTAAAGAAGTCGAAAACGCTAAGCACGCGTACTATCGTTGACTCGAGGGAGTAGTGCTTTTCTCCCAAGCACGCGGAATTCCTCGTTGCATATATATATATATATATATATATATATATATATATATATATATATATGTATATGTGTAAAGCTAAAATCTGGCCATCTCACAGAAGTACCTCCTACCGTCATTGACTATCATCCACTCGTGGCTCCCTCAGTCGCGGCTTATTTTTCGTATGTGCTACGGGGAAGAAGTAGGCCAGTGGAAACCGCATCTTTTTATCCGCACGACGTCCATTTTATGAATTTTGGGAAAGCACCGACCAGTATGGAGATGAAAAAGTTCGTTTGCTGTAATGAAACTTCAAGAAAAAGTTTCGACGTCCAGGTCTCCGTACCTTCGCCATCTCTCTCTCTCTCCCTCTTCCTCTCTCTCTCTCTCTCTCTCTCTCTCTCTCTCTCTCTCTCTCTCTGGCATTCTCTTTCTCTCTCAAACATTTCGTGAATTCATACACATGTGTTCGCACGAAAGGGCCGAACCTGCATCCTTCGATAAACGTACATATCAGCCCGCAGCTGCGCCAAATTCTGTACCGGATAATCCTTCGCCGAGTTTGCTCTCATTGTTACACCCGTTACGTCGTGTTCGTCAAATAATCCAACTTCACGTTTGCAACAGATCGGAAATCAAACTTTTCATGAAAAATGACGTACGTTGACAAGATAATATTTTTATCATTGTGAAAAATGGAATTGATTCTTTACCGTGTAAAAATAAAATAATCAACTCAGAACGAATAACGAAAAGATATGAGAAAAATAATATTGTTCCGATAAAAAAGAAAAAGAAAAAGAGAAAGCATCATCGATCGAAGAAATAAAGAAGAAATAATGATTCCGATTATTACACGTTATCCTTTTATTCTTTCGAGTAAATTTTGCAGACGCGAAGGATTTACTTTTTGGGGAGGTTAAGAATTTGTCGGGCAACGCCTATATTCGAAAATTCGGTGAACCGTGACTATTGCTGATTGGTGGACGCCCCGGGACACGAGGGTGCGTAAAAGAAGGGTCCTTGGGAAAAATAGGGGAACACCGTGTGGTGTTTAGATTGAGACTCTCGTCACGATTTAGATCGCCTGATTGCTCCGAACATTCGATCGTGTCAGCTGATTGTCCGACGAGACGATCCGATCTGTCGAATTTTCCGATTATCTTCACCTATTCACCCCACTTATATATCATATGTCGATAAACTAAAAATGAAACAATCTATACTTACGAAAACGAAATTTATTATTATGATAAAATACTTAAATAGAAATTTATTCTTCCTTTTCTTTCATTTCAGACACCGATTACACGTTAGATGATTCCTATTGGAACGAAGAAACCCAACCTGGTAAGTCAACTACGATTCAATTCAATTTATTTTAACTTTAATCGAATAAAAGAATAGAATTTTATATCGTATATCTAAATTTTACACGACACCTCGTCCACCCTGATATTTATTGATTCTTCTTTTCATTTCTTTTTTTTATCTCTTTTTTTTTCTCTTTTATTTTTATTTTTTTCTTTTTTACTTTTCTATTCTTTTCAATTGGACAATCAACAAAGAAACGACCTGTAGATACGTTAAAATCGAATTCAACGTGCGTAATTTGATACCTCCCCGTACTCTCGAGTTATGCGTTTAAATTAATGTCATCGTTCGTAAGTTCGATGGACAATTCAACAGAATAACGCTTTTCGACTATCGTGAAGATCTGTAAATAAATACACGATAAGAAGGTGGAAAGGACCGCATTGCGCCATTCTAGCTGGAAACTTGATACGATGGAACATCTACGCCTCGAAGCTTGGTTACAGCTTATTGTTAAGTCAACACTGGTGATTGGACGGAAATACGAAACTTAAATTGGATTAAATTTTAGACGAGAGCAATACACTATCGTAGAAAATTGGCTAGGGATGTAAGAGTCGTTCTATCGGACATTTAATTCTACGAGTCTTTTCTATTTTTTTTTTTTTTTTTTTTTTCAAATCTTGTTGCATAAATACATGAAGCATTAAAAGTGAAGAAAAAAGAAAAAAAAAAGAAAAAAGAAAAGGAGAGAGACAAAAGAAATGAACTTACGTAATTTTAGCTCGCAACATTACTTATCTCTTAAAAAAGATTTTAGGCATTCTTAGAAGAAAAAAAAAAATCTCAATTAATTTAATTTCTGCATATAGCACACGTAAATATAATTAATAGCTTTTCCAACGAACCGATTAAATTATACCTTGTTAACAATCCTAAGCGAAGTAGAAAACGAAGTAATGGGGTGTTACATTATGGAGAGAACGAGAAAGAAAGTGAGAGGGCAAGAGAGAGAGAGAGAGAGAGAGAGAGAGAGAGAGAGAGAGAGAGAGAGAGAGAGAGAGTGAGAGAGAGAGAGTGAGTGAGAAAGCTTTCGGTATACGGTGTTCCATCTTAAACGTGTTACGTGTAATGCACGTGAAGCAAAATGTAATAACCTGCCATGTTTCCTGAATTAATTGCAATTTGGTCTGAGTACTCGTAACGCCTTCGCAGAACTAACAATAATAACTGCCGCGGGCTGTTCGGGGAGTATTGAGGCGGACGATGAGAGAGGGGATAAATTAATCTGTTAGTAATATCGTAACACCGTTCGTTTGACTTGCCCTCCTGAAGAGCCAGAGAAAATTAAATTCACGAGAAGTTTCTATTAAAATACGAAGTCATTATATACTTATGACTTTATTTCGATGATTTCGATTTGACCGTAATACTATACATGAATATTCTCATTCGTATAATAATTAATATCCATATTATTGACGTTCTTAACAGATACAAGCTTTTCTATCTAAACATTCATCGTTGTTAAACGATCAACAAATGAAACGATGCTTTGTTCTAGAAACTGTCTAATACATATCTTCCTATCGGTAGAGCTTCCAAAGATTTCTTTTCTTTTCCCTTTTCTTTTCTCTTATTTTTTCTTTTTTAACTTTCTCTCTCTCTCTCTCTCTCCCTCTCTCTCTCTCTCTCTCTCTCTCTCTCTCTCTCTCTCTCTCTCTCTAGCATAAAAAAGAAAACTAATAATCCGATGCAGATACTCTTGAATTTGTTTCAACTATGTATGCATGTAATCTCAATAACGAGCAAGGAAGAGCTTATGCTTTATTAAAACTTTTTATGAGAAAGTTCCTAGAATCTTCTGAAACGCATAATCTGAGATAATTAAGCGTGATAATTAACTCGACAACGATGTATTCTCGTAGAATATTTTCAAGTAATCGCGAACGAACGGACGAGATAATATTCAATGAATTATTATAACAAATCAACGAAAATTATCTTTGTAAATATTAATTCATTACTATATCAGATAGGCATGAAATCAAAAGGAATAAGGGAAAATAATGATTGAAATATTTGTGTAAGAGAAAGCTTCAAAGTGCGATAGTAATTAGTTTGACCTATTAACATAGAGAAATCCTTAATATTTCGATAAGTTGTTCGATGCGCTTCTCTCTCTCTCTCTCTCTCTCTCTCTTACACATGCTCACAGACATACACACGCGCGCGCGTGCTATCTCTCTTTCTCTGTTTCATGCAGACATATAACAAGTACATTATCCCTGTACTTCATTTTGAATGGGTTGGGATACATCGAGTAAGCCCGGAAAGACGATAAGAGGGTAAACCAGACACTACATATTTTAAGTGCACCCTTGACTGATAATCCGAACTCATTCGTCTCTCACAGCAACAGTTTACTACGGTCGAGACGAACTTAATACAATGCCGTCGTCTTAATTAGAGAATATCGCAAAGCTACGATTAATCGAAGATGATACGAAGAGCGTTCTTGTTATGTTAACGTGCGGCACGTTTCCATGAGAAACTCCCAAGGAAATAATAAGAAATATGAAAGAATTATCATACGCGTAATAAATTCATTGACAAATTCAGTGATTATTAATATCAATCAAATATAAATATTCTTAGTGAAAAGATTATAGTCTAACGTTATTAATAATAAATAAATAAATATATGTATATATATATATATATATATATATATATATAAGATAATGCGATTCGATTCTGTGCCTCGCTCTCACGAATCGCACCAAAGTCCATTAAACGCGAAGATGAGATCGGAGGTACTCGAAGCAAATTGGAGAACTTACAATTGAACGGAGAAATTGATTTCAGGTGAGGTCGAACGATTACTACGAGAGTATCGACAAAACCAAGAGCTAGTACGAAATATTGGCGCCAATTACTATCAGATCATCTATCCAGTACAGTTACGGCATCACGAGAAAATGGGGATATCCACGAGAGAAGTTGGCGTTCCTAAGGTAATCACTGTGTCGCGACGATTTTTATTAACCCTTTCCCGACCGTTCGTTCCTTTTTCCTTAGTCGTGCTTGTTTTTATCGTACGTTAAAAAAAAAAAAAAAGAAAAGAAACAAGAATAAGAAAAAAAGAAAAAGAAAAAAAAACAATGAGAGATTAACAACTATCTTCGCAAAGATCGACCTATCGTCCGAGTTAAGGCTTATCGCGCTTTTCGTTATTTCAGTTTCCTCAAAGAGGATACGGGGAGGGAGGATATCAAAACTCTAGAGGCAGATTAAGAGTAAGTTTGCGCGGATTAATATCCCTCGTAAATTACTTAAACTATCTCCCGTTAAATCGTTTAAAGTGCGATGTTAACCGTGTATATTACTTTTGAACTTCAGATAGGAAGGCACTTTCACCGGACGTCTCTCCTGATCAAGGCCTTTAATCATAAATTTCGCCTAGATTTAGAATTAAATACGTAAGTTACATTCGTCCTTGATTATTCCAAAATCCCAAAAAAGAAAAGAAAAGAAAAGAAAAAGGAAAAAAGAAAAAAAGAAAGAAAGAAAAAAAAACAAAAAGAGAGAGAAAATAAGAATGGGAAAAAAATGAAGGGAATAAAAGCAATTAGATAAGTGCATGCATGTATTACATACACATATATATCATGCGTTTGACATTAAACGAAGTAATATCACTGTTCCAGGCAACTTTTAGCTCCGAATCTTGTACAAAAAGACTTTTTAGTCAACGGTGCAGAACAAAGTTCTAAACAGGTAATCCCTTTAATAGATCATTAATATCACGCATTATGTACACTTAATATTTCATATAAATTACGAAGTATGACGTAACGTTTGATTGAAGCAATTTAAAGTGTCTACTAATGAGAATAATCGTTTCCTTTTCAACAGGAGATAGAACATTGTTATTATCACGGCACCGTAAGAGATTATCCAGGAGCTATCGCCGCTTTTCACACGTGTAACGGTGTCAGTGGTGTCATACATTTAGGCAACGAGACTTTTGTCATTCATCCGTTCTACGGCGGCGATCTGTCGGTCAGTTTCATTCCCATATAACGAACTTTGATTCTGTTATAAATCTTTTAATAATACGAGAAAATATTTTCTTTGATCATATCGGAAACACGCGAATGTCAACTTAACACATTAGGTATTCCCACAAAAGCGAGTGTGTCATGTGAGCTCTCTATCCTGCCCATTCGACGGAAGTGTTTGCACAATCTCCTCTTTCTCTATACAACCTATACTTACACACATATATACATACATATATACATACATATACCGAACGCGTAGTGGGCTTAGCCGACGTAAACACCCGCGATCCAGTTTCGTTAGCACAAAACGAAGCATAGAAGGATTCGGTTAAGGCGACTAGCGAACAAGTAACATTCTGTGACCCTCCTATAATTTCTTCACCCATGTATCCCGTTTACTTATCTTTCAAAACATATAACAAGAGAATATTATTTTTTATCTAATAGATTTTTTCTTTTTTCTTTTTTTTCTTTTTCTTTTCTTTTCTTTTCTTTTCTTTTTTTATACTAGAGATTTTTAAAAAACGTATAAAGTTTTATACGTTTCTTTTTATCTCTCGAGCTCGGATTATTAGAAGAGTCGTTGATTTTTAATTCTCTCTCTCTCTCTCTCTTTCTCTCTCCCTTGCTCTCTTTTTCTCTTCTTCTAAAATAAAAAAAAGAAAGAAAAAGGAAAAAAAAAACAAGAAAAAAAAGAAGAAAAAAGGACAAAATCATAAACATGAATAGATAGAAAAGATTTAAAGCGACGAGAAAAATGGTTTACGTGTTCATAAACCTTCTTCACGAGCCCTCTTGTTATCAGCAATATTACGTTCACTGGATCAAAAGCAACCGATGGTGACGGAAAGCGTAATACGATTACGTGCTCGGCTTATCGTTGTACTCTCGTGAATGGCCACGCAGCTTGCGGTCGAAACTCCCGTTCGTACGAACCATAATCGTCTCACTACCCTGCCACCATCATCACCACCAATACCAATACCAACACCATCACCATAGGCAGCATCACTACTACCTATTCTATCCATCTATCCACCAAACTCTTATAGCAACAAGAACGTTGAACTCCTCCCCGATTGGGAGAGCACATTCGAGATCGGTCGTGAATGCTAACTATATGCAGTCACCTCTCTTTTAGCAGAAACATCCTCACGTTATATTTGAAGCTCGAACAAAAGCGGACAAAGGCTGCGCTAACTTTGGAAATCTTGAGTGGCGTACGAAGAACCGCCGGCAGAAGGATGTTTTGTGGCTATCGGAAAGCACTTCCGATCGGTACAAGAGAGACGTCCGTGAAGCAACCAAATACATCGAAACTGCCATCATTATCGATAAGGCTATGGTATATCCACTTTACTCGTGGTAATGCACTTCCTTTACCCTACCTCGAGATAGAAACTTCGAAAAACTAAATTTCATTGTTTCTTATATATATATATATATACATATATATATACACATATATATATATATACTTATATATGTATGTATGTATGTAAAAAAAAGAAGAAAAAGAAAAGAAAAGAATATTATCTTCTTTTTGCAAAATAACATTCTGGAATTTCGATATTTCGATCTTCTCTCTCGAATTTAATATACGCTCGATGATCTCTCTATTCGTCTTATCGACGAAAAAGTATCCTCCTCGTTCTAAACAAGATAGATTCTCGGATATTCGAACGACACTATTGAATCACTCAATATCTATCTGAATTCTACGTGGTAACCGTGTCACGAACGATCCTTCAAGTTGATTCTATTAATGGTCCCCTTCTTCTTTTCTCGATCATCTCGATATCGATGTAGATCGTTGTAAAATCGATCGATGAGGAAAAAGAAAAAAAGAAAAAAAGAAAAAAAAGAAAAAAGAAAAAGAAAGAGAGAAAACAAAATAAGATGATAGTACACTTTCGCTGGATCATTTTCCATTTTCAAAGATATCGCGAATTTCCTTCGATCTCCGTTTAGATCGAGGAAACACGGGATCATCGAGATATTTCAAATCATATATTATAAAATTCTTATTATTGTCGCCAATGTGATATGTTACCAATTTCCAATTTGTTAATATTTAGTTTGACAAAAGAAACGGTAGCACCAGAGCTGAGGTTGTTCACGATGCCATCCAAGTTGCAAATATCGCGGATTTGGTAAGCACGATACAATTCGCACTCCATTAAAAACTTAACAAGATTTCCTTTTATATCGAGTATAATGAAAGTTATCGATAAAAAAAAAAAAAAAGAAAAGAAAAGAAAAGAAAAAAAAGAAAAGAAAAAAAAGAAAAAAAAAAGGAAAAAAGAAAAAAAAAGAAAAAGAAAGAAAAAAAAGAAGAAAAAGAAAAAAAAATATCTTCTCTTTCGAACGTTTCAGTATTTCTGTAAATTAAAAACTAGAGTCTCCGTCGTATACATCGAAACCTGGCAAGGTGGTAACCAAATGGAAATCACTAAAGATATGGATATTGATGAAGCTTTGCTAAAGTTTAGTGATTATATGTTTCGGAGGATATACAATGGTGCTCAGGACACCACCCAATTACTTACGTGAGTGTGACATACACCGACGATAAATGAGAAAAAATAGAAGGTTAGAAGAAAGATATGGAAGCTTTATCTTTTTACTTTTCTTTTTTTTTTTTTTCCGGTTTTGTTTCGTTTTGTCAACAGGGGTGAGACTTTCTCAGGTGGAGAATCAGGGGTGGCTGTACCGCAAACTGTGTGCAGCCAAAAATCTATAGGAATCAGCGTCGATTTAAATACTTACGAACCCCATCTTTTAGCCGGTACGATGGCTCATATGATAGGTCATAACATTGGCATGCACCATGACGATGGACGTAAGTGATTCAACTTGTCGTTTCTTTTCTTTTTAAAACTCTACCGGTTTTGATCTTACGAAGAACGGGGCCAAAAGCATCGAGAACAATGAACAAAATCCTTCTGAGTTATTTAAAGAACAAAGTCAGATCGATCTTTCGATAACGCTTTGCAGGAAACGAGTGCAGCTGCTACGATTGGCACGGATGTATCATGGCACAATCCATCGTCGGCTTGCAAAACGTTCAGCCCTACAAGTTTTCCGAATGTAGTAAAAAAGATTACATAGAAACTTTAAAAAGCGGCAGCGGCATTTGCCTTTTTAATAAACCAAACGAGGTAAGCGTGTCAAGTGGGCCGAGTACTTCGATCTCTCGATGATCTTAAGTCTTTCTCTCTCTCTCTCTCTCTCTTACTAACTCATTCCATTCTTTATCTCCTTCTCTCTTACCCACTTACTCCATTCACTCTCTCTCTCTCTCTCTCTCTCTCTCTCTCTCTCTCTCTCTCTCTCTCTCTCTCTCTCTCTCTCTCTCTCTTTCTCTCTCTTTCTCCCTCCTCATTTATACTTCATTTGTACGAAAATTTTCTTTGTCAATTCATAGATAGATGTAAGAAGAGAATGCGGAAACAAGATGATAGACGACGGGGAACAATGCGACTGCGGTTCGTTTGAGGAATGTCACGAGCTCGATCCTTGCTGCGATCCGATCACTTGTAAACTCACATCGGAGGCCGAATGCGCTACCGGACCTTGTTGCAGCAATTGCAAGGTATATAACGATAAACAAAAGTCTACGAGCTTAGAATTTCTATTCAGCTTTATTAAACATCACTGACATTCTTATCACTAGCATAGACACGGGAATCTTCCACCGTTTGATACATATACCTTACAAAATCACTTATCCACTTTTACGTGTCTAGTAGCCGAAATTAATCGAGAAATTCTAATTGAAATTCGAGCTTCCTAATGATTAAGTGATTGTGTATCGTGCGTTCGAAAAGGTCATTCTTCCTTCAAAGTTTGCCACCCTACAAGGAAATTACGTTCAGTTAATCGATCTTAGACATTCAATGAACTTTAGCCGGAAATAAGGGTGAAAATGAAAATTTATCAATATCCTCACGAATAGATCGCATTAAAGATAATATTATATCACCGCGATCGTTATTAAAAGTTTTATCTATATTAGTATATTAATTATCAAATAAAAGTAAAATAAATAAATCGAGAAGGATTTTATATTATCGGAAGTAAATTGTCGAGACCAGACAAACTTCGGTCAGTTAAACCGAATATACTCGAATAGATATACTATGCGTCATCAACATCCCTGCTAGCATCGCCTTTTAACACACCTCCTATGGGCTGACAACACGTACCAACACGCCCATAGTACGAGGAGTAGTACATTGTAGATGCAGAATATGGAACATAGTCAAGCGACAGCGTACACCAGTACGTGTTAAGAGGTAGCTATAGCTGTGACCCTTCATATACTCGGTCAGTAGGTCTCTTCTGTAACGTTCTAGCGAACTAACTCGTCGATGTCGATGATCACCGATCTTCCTCGAGACCTTACGAGTGACCCTGTTCCCTGTGAACAGGACAACCTTTATCGAGAATGGTGATCGACCATCATCATTACGGATTTATCGAACATTGTCGTTAAATCACTGACCTGGATTGGAAGCTCACTGAAAAAGTATTCTTGCAGAATGGTTCAAAATGAAATCGTTTGTCGTCCATATCTTTCGACCTTTTATGCAATCAATTTTTTAATACTATTCGGTGGAACACTTATGTACAGGAACAAATCGTTACAGATCGGTAGACTTTGAAAACGTTAAATTTCATTAGCATTTATAGAGAAAAAAAAAAAAGAAAAAAAAAAAAAGAAATAAAAAAATAAAAAAAAAATTAAAAAAGAAAAAAAAGAGAGAAAAAAGAGAGAAAACAAAACCAGATAAAAATGCTGGTGTAATTCATTATTCACGGTTCTAGTACTATTCTCTTGTTCGTTCATACACTTTGTATTTTCTTCTTTTATTCCTGCAACAACAACCACAACAACAACAACAACAACAACAACAACAACAACAACAATAAACAATAACGACAACAAACAATACCATAAAAAAAACAGTTACGTGCACGTGGCGTCATTTGCCGCGAATCGACGAACGAGTGCGATCTTCCGGAAGTTTGTTCCGGAGAAACAGGTCAATGTCCACCGGATGTTTATAAGAAAAATGGGAATCCATGCTCGAATAACGCTGGTTACTGCTTCAACGGTGTCTGCCCGGCTTTGAATCTTCAATGCGAGCAGGTTTGGGGCTACAGCAGTACCGCAGCTGACAAGCAATGCTTCGTACAGTTCAACTCAAAGGGTTCTATCAACGGCCATTGCGGCACCGACGCTTCCGGTCATTTCGTCAAATGCGAGTCAGAGTGAGTATCCGGCTCCACGCGGTTCGTTGGTAAATCGAAACAATACAAGGCCGAGAAACAAAAAAGATTTAAACTGAACGCTGTACGTCGGTAGTTCTGAATGGCCAGGCTTGCATGACGTCACCGTGTGCAGGTCATTCGATTTTTCAACGAATACGCTACAGCCCTCCTTTTTCCTCCCCTCTCTCTTTCACTCTATCTATCTATCTATTTCTCTCTCTCTCTCTCTCTCTCTCTCTCTCTCTCTCTCTCTCTCTGTGTGTGTCTCTCTCTCTCTCTCTACCTCTTCCCTGATTGTTTTTTATTGAGCACACGTGAAAGCACGATGGTGTATGTAGAGAAGGGGAAAAAAAACCAAAACAAAAAAACAAAAAAAGGAAAGGAAACAACAATAAACAAATGACTTTTTATATTTTTTCGAAATGAACATTAATCGTTAAATATTTTCGTAACATTCGTTTTTACTTTCTTCCCCATTCATTACTTCGCATTTTTCGTATAAATTAATAACAGAGATGATCGATCGTATTCCACAAACTGGGGTAAAATTGATTTTTCTAGTAACGTTCATTGCGGATCGCTTCAATGTCAACTTGGGTACAAGCAACCTATTATCGACGGAATGGATGAACTTTATTCTGTTACGCACATAACGATGAAGGGTCAGGAATACGAGTGCAAGTATGTATTGAGAAAGATCGAAGAGATCAAAAATTTGATGAATAAAACGTTTCCCTATTACTTAGATCGACGTCTGGTAAAGTAGAAGGTTCCGAAATGCCAGGTTGGGGATTGGTTCGTGACGGCACGTCTTGCGGTGATAATCTGGTGAGATATTTTTTTATATCACATTATTGGAAACCCCTATAAGAAATAATCTAATCGATCGACCTAACGAAAAAGGCCTTCTGAAAGCTTGCCAGATAGACCGTTTTGTCTCTACCGGTGGAATGAAAAGTACGGTTCGATTAATTGAACGATACCATAAATCGATTTATGCAAAATGTTTGAACTTGGCGAAGAACGAGCCGATAACAACGCGAGCAAACAAAACCTTGTTTATCTTCAATTTCGAAATTCTTCGTGAAATAAAAACAGCGCTTAAAGGTCTATTCAAAGCTAACATTAAAATATTATTTGATTGAATATATTTCATAAAGT
>NC_140815.1:4197500-4205000 GCF_050613455.1 Vespa mandarinia | reverse complement strand
AGAAAAAAAAAAGAAAGAAAAAAAAGAAGTAAGAAGTAAAGAACAAAAAAAAAAAAGGAACGATCATTTAAAAAACAATTAAGAAAAAAAGAAGAAAAGATAATGAAAATCTAAAAATATGTATATGTATATGTATATGTGCTGATATTGGCTTCTCTGTTTCTTGTCTGTTTCTGTCTGTCACTGCCATCTCTGTCTGTCTGCATGCTGTGGGACGCTCGGATACCAAAAACCACCCACATACCGCACTACGTAAACGATGGGTATCTTCTTTCGATCTTCTCTTAATCATCCTCGTGATACGACGACGATGATGACGATGAAAACCATAACGTGACGTGCCTGTGACGATAATGAATGGGGAACAAAAAAAAATGCAACCAAATAAAAAATAAAATAAATAATAAACCAAAATAAAATGAAATGAAATAAAAACGACCATAAACCATAATGATAATTTAATTAACGAATCGTCACAGAGAACTACCACGGCTCTAACACTGTATTTTTAGTTGTAATGCTCATGTCGGTGGTAGGGGGTGTTTTCATAGTATTTGCTCTGATGGCTCTCTGCTACAGGTCAGTCGTAGTACATAAAAACTTCTCCCTCTGTCTCAGGTTAGTGTGCAGATACATACACGTAGAACTTTTTTGTATGCCTCTCTCTTTATCTCTCTCTCTCTCTCTTTCTCTCTCTTTTTCTCTTTTTCTCTCTTTTTATTTTTAACGTCTATGTATATATATATATATATATATATATATATATATATAAAAGTATATATATATATATACTACATGGTACTTATATACATGCATACACTAATGCGTATATATACGTACTGAATGATATAGAATTTATCATTTTTTCTACCTAATCTTGCTTATTGTTTCTACGTCTTTTTCTTCCTACCCCCATTTTCTCTTTCTCTCTCTCTCTCTTTTTATATATATATATATATATTTCTTTCTATATTTCTCTATCAAAAATATTTATATTATATGTGTATACGTAAATAGGTTTGTTGCTGCATATATTTGAAAAAAAAAAAAAACGCGTAATAATTTCCGCATTAATGCGTAATTGTCAATAGGAAGAGTCATCGAGAACAACGCGAAAATAATAACTTTCCCATTTTACGGTATTTAATGACAGTCGTTATAATGTTCGAGAAAGATAATTAATTTCGAGCGTAATTTTTAAAGAACCTTTTTATTCGCATTTTTGATCAGCTGATACATAGATATCATCGATATACTTAATCGAAACCGAAGATCAATATCTGTCACTATTCTCTTATCTCATGATTCGAACGAATTCCGATCATTATAACGATCATAACGCACGTATTGCGATCATATTGATTGCGAAAAAAAAAAAAGAAGAAAGAAAGAAACAAAAAAAAATATTATTTGTGCAACGATATATCGCGAATTTTTTCGCTTGAAATAATATATCTCTATTTGTATACGTATGTATATCGGTTTTGCAAGTAAATTAAAGCTTTGCTAACCAATAGCCATTAACCGATATCCTTTGAATTGATTTGTCGTACATAGTTTTCGATAATAAAACATATTTATCCGAGGCAAAAATATTTATCGAACGAATATGATGAATATATTTCGATTAAATTTTGTCATTTATTTTGTCATTCGTGGTATCGGTTATAGGTAAACACCGCGTGGATGTGTGATTCTTTAAAACGATGGAATGTTAGAAATCATTTCATATATCAAATTTAATATTAAATAAAATATATCGATATTTTGTCGTCAGATCAAATATCATCGATGCGTTTCGCCAAGTTCTATCGCCAAAAGCAATTTCAAAAAAGAAAGACATAACAATAGGATAATGAAAGAAATAATAACAACAAGAATCACACTCTTGCAAAGTGTAAAATCATTTCAAAGCTTTTACTATAAAATTTCAATGTATTTTATCTCTTTACATTGTCATATGATTTTCGATATTTGGTTAATGGGGTTACTGGAGTGAACGGCGATCGCATAAAACGAGAAAATAAGACCAACTGCGTTTGTAACAATTATCTGGTTGTCTGTTTTTGTTCTATTGCATGTAAGAGAGGCTCGTGAATATTTAATAGACTTTTACAGTAGCCCCGAATTAGTTCGTGTCGTTTAATGTCGATAAATCGAAATTTAGAAGCCGAGCTTAGAGAGATATGAATTATCACGCACAATTCACCGACGAAATACTTTCAAGGATCATCATCGGCATCATGTGCGCCTTCGTTCAAGATGAGCAGACTCGTCATACAAAATTCCAATCTCGTTTTCGATACCACTTTAGTTTTCTAGATCTCGTAGGATTCCAAACTCCTCGACCTACATAGGATTAGGTACCTTTGATCGTTGAAAGTGTAATGTCACGAGGAACGATGATATCAACTATATTCCAATTAGATCAGAACTTCGTTTTATATATTTATATATATACATGTATATACGTTGAGTACAAACTTTAATTTTTTTTCTTTTTTTCTTTATCTCGCTTCTTTGATCTCGTATACGAAAATAATACATATTCTCATTATAAGTCATTTCCATAGATCCATTTTATCGATTGGTCCGTTATTTTAATTGACGCAAAACCTTCCCTCCCGAAAAAAACAAAAAAACAAAAAAAACATTTTTAGTCAATCTTCTAAACCACCGAAGCATAAAACGTACTACGACATTGAGCTTTGTGGCGATAAAACTTGATCGATCTTACAGACAAAAATTCGAAGATGTTTGGCGAGTGGGCCACGTGTAGATAGATGATGATACCTTCCTAACATATGTCTCGAAAAGAATGAAAAGAAATGAAAGAATAAAAGCAAAGGCAAAAACAAAAATATTAAAAGAAAAGAAAGAAAAACGAGAAAAGAAACAAAAAAAAAATTAGAAAACCTAAGAAAAAAAAAAAAAAAAGAAGAAGAAAACGATGACACTACGCAAACAAACGCGAAAACGATTCATCTCCTTCCTTGTAGCCTTGCATGCAGCTTTCTCTTAAAGATTTTTTCTCGTATACGTTCCTTCATACGGCTCTCTCGGCACACTTGTAATCGATCAATTTGTCGCAGAAGAAAGAGCACCATCCAGAAGTATGATCAGCCATATTCGAAGAAGCCACAACAGAAAAGCTATACAAGTGTTTCGAGCAACCATCATCTAGAAGAAGCGGCACTCGATAGCGTGGACAAGATCCTTGACTATGGGAGAATGCCTCAGTACAGGTACGACGATCCTTTCGTTGCTTACTCGTAGATCAAATCATACAATTCTTTCGTATCATCGAGTACAAAGTAAAAAAAAAAAAAAAAAAAAAAAAAATACTTCTTTTTTGTATCGTACAACATCACTGCTTCTCGACGTTAAATGCGCACGTATTTGCATACCTATGCATACGTGCACACGTAACGTAATGTATGGTAGATTCGACGAATGAGCTCAAAGAGAGAGAGAGAGAGAAAGAAAAAAAAAAGAAAAAAAGACAAATAGATCTAACATTAACTGATATTTCGACAAAGAGATATCCCTCTCATCCGTCCTTTCTCACTATACACGTCATCGTATATACATATATCAGTAGATCTATATTGAAATCACTTAAAACGATAGTGCATACCATCGAACGTTGATAAACCGCTTTTAACATAGAAGTAATTGAAAAAAAAAAAAAAGAAAAAAAGAAAAAAACAGAAACTATAAAAAAAAAGAGAGAGATAAAAAAAACATAAAAGGCCGGGGAAAAAAAGAAAGCAAAAAAAAAAGAGTTTTTATACCCTTGCATATTTATTTTTCATATCCAATGTCCGATCATGGAGACAGCCATTTCGAAATCCCCTTTTACGTCTGGGAACGAAAAAATGTGCATATGCAAAGCCCATTAACAATTTACAACTTAGTCTTTAGATATGCTTTCGCGATAATACCTCGGCGTTGACTCCACATGCTTCGATATACTTACTTACATGCTTCGATCGTTTAACGTTTATCATTGTAATAGTAAATTATATAAAAAACAAAAAGAAAAAAAAAAGAAAAAAAAAGTAGAACACGGTGTAATTAGAGCTTTGAAAGTGAGAAGTAAGGGTTGAAAAATAAAAAGAGAAATAAAGAAAAGAAAGAAAAAAAAAAAAAAAGAAAAGAATATGAATCATTTAATCGATTCTCACGAACTCTCTACACTTTGTTTTTGTCATCACCATCCTCGATATGTACACGTTTGATTTAAAACAATAGAAAAAAAAAAAAAAAGAAAAGAAAAGAAAGAGAAAAGATTTGGAATATAAGAAGAAAAAGAAGAAAAAAAAAAAAAATAGGGGATATATTTGCGCGGCATACCCTATATTAGTATATTTCTAGCCGCAGCGAGCCCCAGCGCGTGCTGTTTCGGACCCCGAATAACGTCGCCGTTGCAGACGGGCCAAGACTCAAGTAAGTCTCGTGTGTCTCGTCGCTCGTGTCATGTCATTTTAGCCTGTCCACGAAACGAAGATTTTGTCCATTTTTTTCTCCACAACCGTGCCAACGGAAGCAGACCAGATTGCGATTAATCTCCTTTGCGATTAATTCGTCGTTAGCGGGAACCTTTGTCGAAACAAAAAAAAAAAATAAAGAAGAAAGAGAAGAAAAAAAAAGAGAAAAACGGAAAAGAAAAGAAGAAAAAAAAACTCGAAAAAAAAAAAGAAAAGGAACGTTTTTAAATTTTGTCGAAAAAGAACATATAAGTCTAGGCATTGCAAAATGTTTTTCATTCTGTTTATTTATACGCTTAACACAGCAACTGTTACATCCCCCTATTGATCTTGTTCTCTATAGATCGACCATCGTCTGGTCTGTTTGTCGAATGAAGCACCGTTTTTAATATACCTGCACGGGAAAAATACGTTCCGATACGATAGAAAAACTTTAATCAATTTTTCATCGGTTGATTAAACAAAAGCGATCAAACCCCCGTAAGATACATAAATATTATTGTATACATCGCCTACAAGACGATATAACATAACTTTTATCGTTCTTAAAACTTTAAATGTTTAACGTGAATATATCGTAGAAAAGTATTTGTTTAAAAACGAAATATATATATATATATATATATATATATATATATATATATATATCGCTATGGCATTAGAAAACGTGACGGTACATCTGGTCCGAGCTCTCTATCGTTTTCTACGTTAATTTCTAACAAGACAATCTTCAAATATCACAGACGCGTGACACAGATGGCACAAACAAACAGACAGACAGGACACAAATACACGTGTATACGCGCGCGTATAGATATAACGGCAAAAGCAAACTACATTACAGTAGAACATTAATACATACTTGTCGCATTGCATGCTTAGAATCACCTTTCATCTGGTCCAATCTATCATCAATCTAACATCTATATGTTCAATTTGCATGGATCGTTACAAACGAATGCAGAGCTGCGAGTCCCGTATTTCGTTTCCATTAGCGGTTCATACAACAATCATTATGCAAAGATTCGATCTTACTATACGTAGTTCATGAAAATCAGCATGACATATATTATATGTAAAACGTATCGAAGCATATTAATTTTGTCTGACCAATCTTACACAATTTTATCATCTATTATTAATTATTATTAATAAATATTTATATTTCTATTATACTATTAATAAAAACGCACACACTCTAATCGCGTTATCATTAATTTATCTTAATCATTAGTTTTTTTTTCTATATATTATATAAAAAGAAAACTTGAGACATATACATACATGCATACGTAAACCACATCAGTCACGTTAATGTTTGACATTGATATCGAGATACCATGACGTCTTGATACGCAAACAGTTCATGAAACCTGTTAGAATGCACGCATTATCGGAAATACACATTGCCATGATCAAACGGTACAACGATCAAAGTCCATCAAATTTCTAACCTGACTTAACATCAGAAGGTCATTCGAAAATTCTAATGGGTTCGAAATAGGTTCTCGCGTTATACCTAACAAGAACGTCCGCAACAGCTGCTGCTATCTGAAAGCCAAAACGTAAGTGTGCTAGTCGGTCGCGAATCGATGATGATATAGACACACGCACGTTTTGCTGACTATACGGCTAGCTTCATAAAGTTCTTCTCCTTCTTATCGTCAGCAGAAAGTATTCGTCGACCAATTCACGACCCATTTGCGAATGCCCCTGGGTGTTAAGTTGACGATAAGCTTCGTTAATTCGTTAAGCTCTTTCTATCTCTATCTTTATTTCTCTACATTCTCTACGTACATATATCAAATCGATTTCATCGCCTGAGGGAACCCTCAACGCATATCCTGATGTATTATGTTCAAATATTTTCAGGGACCACAAACCGCAGATGAAGAGGCGCGACGAGGAAGACGGAGGTACGGGAGGAGAGGAGGTTGTCTCTTTCATTGATGTCTCACCAAACAATCTGACAAAGTTGCCTGAGAAGGGAATTTTAAAGAAACACAGTGGTTATGGTATTGTAATGCCTGATAGTTGTAAAAACAACGTGGGCAGATGACTCACGCTTAACATGAAGGGCTGACGTGAGAATTTCGAACGGGAAACATGTTCGAACGTAACGTAAACGAGTTTGTGCTCTGTGATGTATGTTCTCGACGTATAACGTTTAATTATTAAAGACAACAAAGAAACAATATATATATATCCATATTTAATACAATAATAAGATATAATAATAAAAGGAAAAATATAAAAAAATCGAGTAAAAAAAATCGATAGAGAGGAGGAAGATATAACATAACTACATTAATCAACGTTCAACTTATCTCGACGTGTACATATAAATCTTTGATGCTGATTAAATATTAAAAATCGAGATATCTTTTTTTTTTTGTTATTATTATTATTGAATTTATGAAAAAGAGTTTATCGATTTTATTTTCTTTCATTAGGAACGAATGGACGATCGCTTTGATATTTCATATAACCTATATAAATTTAAAGTCTAAACGTCTTACATCAACTTTATTAAATAATTACTCGTGGAAATAAAGAGGAGATGAAAAAGTTCAGAAAAGTTAGGGGGCGTGAAGGGGGGAGGGGGGAGGGTAGAAGAAAAGAAAAGAAGCCGATGAAAACGGGCACAAAATTGATCGCGTTTAAGTTCGAAACATATCATGCCGTTTATCGAATTACCCACATCGACTCTTCATGAACAACTCGATAGCCTCATAAATATCTTTATCTCGTCGTACGCTAAACTCTTTGCCTCTTGTTCGTTTGTTTGCCAATAGGTAGAGGCGGTATATCCGAAGTTGAACGTACGTTGAATCAATTGAATGGCTATCACGAAAATATAATCGAGGTATTGAGAAACGCTGGTATCCGTCGCGATCCATCAGAAACACCATCAGGAAGTGGTAATCTTCTTGACAACGAGGCAATCCGCAAATCATTGGCAGAGTGCGGTTATCCCGATTCTTATTGCAAGGATACAGACGAACACGAT
>NC_140815.1:4130000-4192500 GCF_050613455.1 Vespa mandarinia | reverse complement strand
AGAGCGGCACGACGGGCGAAGAATATGACCGATATTACAATTATAATAAATTAACATTAATCTATATGAAATGTTTATTAATAAACATTAGTAAAACGATTTACTCAAAAAGACGAAGTGTTGTGTCAGTTTTCACTCATTTCATGCGTACACACCGTAGAAAGAATTAGTTTGGATAGTTATTATTAAACATTTCTAATTTGATGATATTATCATTTTTCTATACCATCTTTAATATTAATGATATAAGTCAATGAGATACATTCGATAACGTTATTATTGTCGTCGGGAAATAACGGATGCGTCACGCCATTAACACCATACCTAGTCAAATAACATACCTACAAAAATACATACATTGCCGTTCTGCATACGCAGTATATACCATCGAGTACGTAATGTTTTTATAGCCGTTGCCTTGGTATTACCCCAACGACCGTGAAAGTGGTAGTAAATAAGAGTTAAAAGGACACTTTTCGACGTCGTATAAAAACGATCAAACACGTGCGTAGCTTAGTAGATAGAGGACTGCTAGGCAGACATTAATCGAGGTAAGGTCACTTTGAAGACTTTGTTCACAAGGAAAATAAAACAAGAAAGAGAAAGAGAGAGAGAGAGAGAGAGAGAGAGAGAGAGAGAGAAAACCCGAATTAACAAAAGGACAAGGGAAAAAACAAGGACAAAAAAAAGGATGAGGTAACGTAAAGAATTACGATCTTGTGAAAGTGTACGAACGCGCGTGAATGTAATATGTACGAGTAAGAAAGATAAAAAAAAAACCAAAAAAAAAATAAATAAATAAATAAAAATAATAATAATAATAATAATAATAATAATAATAATAATAATAATAGATAATAATAATAATAAATAATAATAAATAATAATAATAATAATAATATTAATAATAACAATAACACTAATAATAAAGAAAACGTGTAATGTTATACTTTCTCAAGTGCGGTGATAAACATAAATCATCCGAAGCTGAGCAGTAAGCCACCGATAAAGAAGTATCCTCCGGGTAGGACGAATCCAAAGGAAATGGCCACTGGTGTTATCTTTGAGGAACGGAACGATCTCGACGATTCGTATCATCCCATAGAGACGAGCGATTTCGTCGACAACGCGGAGACAACCGTATCGGAGACGGACAAATGTGTGAACGACGTTAAAATGAAAATGCGAAGTCTGGAGATTAGCGACTGTAATCAGAATCTAATAGAACCGAATAACAGCTCGTTCGAGCAATTATGCAAAATGATAAATGACCTGGAGGGAAATATTATCGAGGACGTTCCTGGATCGAGGCACTTCGACGTAGCTTCGATCACCGACAATCGCGGTGAAGTACCATCCTTAAATATGAGATATAGTAATCAAGTGTGTACGGTTTTTCGATAGTGAATATTTGATCGATATTAGATATCATTTAGGAGAAGCTAAATCGTCTGTAATACGTATTTGCAGCTCGAGCCGGAGAAAGATCATTGCAAAGATAAATGTGGATCAATCGGAGCGACCTACGAAGATATAATGTCGTTTCTGGCGACGCTCGAAGACGGTATAACAAGAATTAGGGGAAAAAAAAAGAAAGAAATTACTTTTTTTACCGACAACTTTCCACCGGGAATATTAGTTTTTAAAAATCAAAAAATCAAAAAAAAAAAAGAAAGAAAAAAAAACAATTCAAACAATGTGATCTATATCGGTAAAAATTTTGTATTACCTTATATATGCTTCTATCACGAAACGTAGCAGAGTCAAGTCAAAATTCTAAGTGCGACGAGATTGTACGTTTCAATGTTTGTACCTTCGTTGTATACATTTTATAATTATCATTTTTCAACAAACACAAATCGCGTTCGTAGATTACCCGAACGAAGTACACGCAAATCGAACGGAACCAGATACGAGTGCGATCATTCAAGATATATTTATAAAGGACAAGTTTTCTTCTTATTTAGATCATAATAAGTAAGATAAAATTTCATATAAATAACCTCTTTAACATTTCTTTCAAGTCGTATAATTCAACTTTCTAAATTGGTATATACGTACACGTAGGTGTGATCCTTTAAGAAATTATTTCTCAAACGCGTTCAAAGACGACTTAAGTACGGCGCAGTTACAATTGGAGGAGAAGGAGGCAACGATTAAATTGTTGAAGAACGAATTAAAAAATGAAAGAGAAGCAGCCTGCGAGAAATTAAACGTAGAAAATAAAAAACACGTCTCGAGGCTCGAGACGCAAGAAAAAAAATATCAAACGATCGTGAAGAGACATCAAAAGTTTATGGAGAAGCTCATTTCGGAGAAGACAGATTTAACCGATAAATGTAATTCGTTGGCACAAAGAATCAAGGAAATCGAATCGAAGGCGGAAAAGGATATGAAAGTTTGTACGGATAGACATCTCGTCGAATTACAACGAGCAAAGGAACATTTCGCGGCCTCCGAAAAGATAAGACGAGAGCGATGGTTAGAGGCAAGAACGTCGAAAATAAAGGTTCGTCGATGATAGCGAAACCGATCGATTATTTTCTTACGTATAATTATCTTACGATGATGGCCCGAGCAAATTTATCGAATTGAAATTGTCGTATCGTTGTTAACGATATCTACGTAGATGTGTAAGTGTATATATAACGATGGATAACGTTCCCGCAGGAAATGACGGTGAAGGGATTAGAACCCGAATTACGAAGCATGGTCGAACAACATCAGCTGGAGATTCAGGAGATACGAAGCACTCACATAAAGGAACTTCAAGATTCAGAGCTACGCATAATACGTCGCTCGAACCAGCAGCTAGAACAATTACGTTTAGAACTTACAGCTAGTCACGAAAAAGTATTAGCGAGCGAAAAGAATATCCTATGGACCAGGTAGCTAACTAAAAACACGTCGTACTAGTCAATTAATAAATAAATTCGTAATATGACGGGCGTGAATGTTGTCAGGTATAAGGAGAAGCTAGAGGAACAGGAGGCACAGTTTCGTACGGAAAGAATTAAATTCGCGGAGGATTTAGAACGCGAAAGGAACAGGTTCGATGAGGAACTAGCTAAACGCGACATGGAGAAAGATACGATTATACGACAAACGTACACCCGGTTACAGGTTAATGTTTTTTGAGATAAAAAGCATTATAATATGTTGTAATTTATTATATACAATACGCGATACTACATTAAGCGATCACGTAATTATAGAAAGAATTAGAGGATGAGAAGCTAAAACACCAAGCTGAAAAAGAGGCTCTTCGGGAGAGCCTGCAAACGGAATGGACGGAATGGTTAGAGAATTACAAGAAACAACAAATAATAAAACTAGAAAAATCGGAAAATAAAATAAGAGAGGAAAGTCAGAGAGAACGTGATAGACAAATCGAGCTCGCTATCGGCCGTCTTGAGAAGGAAGCTCGAGATATGAAAACGGTAGTTCAGCAAAGCTATGAAAGTAAATTAAGGTACACGAAGGTCGTAACTTTAAAGAGAATATACATCGTATAAGCATACATATACAATGATTATGACTGAGTCGATATTGAATACGTTAACATAGGATATCCAATTCCATATGTATATTCACATTTGTCTTACGGATACCGATCGATGACAGGAAAATGTAAATCCAAGCACACGGATATTTCTGAACGTGAGCAAAAATGGTGATATCAAAGCGTCGCTATCGGTATCGGTATGCAAAATGCGAATACATGTTCGGTTCTAATAAAAATAAAAAAAAATAATAAAAAGATACAGTAAAAGTATGTATCTATAACCTTCCCCGAATGAAATAATTAATAATGATAATAATACAATAAAATTGTACGATCGACTAATAAACACCTGTATTGTATTCCATCATGAACGTGGAAAGGCGATATATTCTAATCTGTTTAAGGTCTGTGAAAGAGAAATACGAAATGGAATTGCACATTGCAACTGATAATGAGAAGATCCACAAACAAGCATTAATATCGATGGAAAATAAACTTGCACAAACAGAAAATAGATTAAAAACGATGAAAAATAAACTCGAAGAATGCGTAAATAATTTGAGCAATAAAAATGTGGTAAATTTCTAAGCACATCATCTTTTCAACTATTATAACGACTTTTGCAAGAATGCATTATAACGATAAAACGGAATATATAAAAAGAAGTATTATTTTTAGTTGATAGAAACTTTAACAGACGAAAGGGACAATGCGAAAGGAATCGCTCGACGAGAAATTGAAGGAGAAAAAAGAGTTTTAGAGGACAAAATTGCTTCGTTGTTTCAAGAATTAACGCAAAATAATGCCAACAAAGAAATGTTAATGTCACAAGTGTACAGCAGGTATATTAAAGTTAGTCGCAAGAATGAACATAAAGAAATCGATATATCATAAATTGTTCAAGCAATAACGATACACCTCGTACATACTCGTATATATTTCTTTCGATTTTACTTATTCGAAATTACGTTTATTTATAATGAAAAATGTTTTTCCAGGGTTAAATTGATAATAACTCAAAAAGTTCTAACTATAAAAAATCTTTCTAAGGAACTCGAAGGAGTCAATGCTAAATGCGGACATTTAGAAAAATTATTGGATCAACAACGAAAAGAATACATTTTAAAATCTTTATAAATATGAGGCGTATACTCTGTCTCTGCGATTTCCGACTATAAGCACTGAACACGACAGGCATCGTTAATTCACAAATTCACACACCATTAATTCTCATAGGCGATGCATGAGAACCTTATAATAACCTTTATCTAAGATGCAAGTAAACACGAACATGTCAGTGGATTGAATTTGTTATGAAAAGATTTTCCAGCGCCGTTGAATGTAGAATTTATTATCACGTGCACAGGGCTATGTCTACATTAAAGAAAAATAGAAAAGAAAAGAAAAGAAAAAAGAAAAGAAAAGAAAAGAAAAGAAAAGAAAAAAAAAAAAGAAAAAAAAAGAAATTATACACATTCGTACATACATTTCAGTATAAGATCTTTATCATTGCTGTATAACATTTACAAGCATGAAATGTCACTGTTTATTTCACCACAATTTTATAAATGTAAGATAAAAATATAATTTAAAACTGATTTTAAATGCAGTCTTTATATTAACTCACGATAATTATTGATGTAATGCAATGATCTTACCATATCAATGTGAGTAATATTTCGTATTATAATTTAGATTTTGCAGATTTTGCAGTATCACTATGAGTATCAGCATTTATTACTTGAAAAAAATAATTATATTACGTTAGAAAATGGTAGTTATTTTCCTATATCTCACGCATATAAGAATTACTTTTTTTTTTCATTCTAACAAATTTTATAATACCATTATAAATTTTTTGATAGTATTGTCCCAATATTACGATTTTCATTAATCGTACTACTTCTTTTTCTTTCTTCCTTTTTTTCTTTTTCTTTTTTTTCTTTTTTTTCTTTTTTTTCTTTTTTTTAATCCTGTTTGATATTACTACATCAACTTATACATCTATCATTATGAAAGATATATGTATCTATATGTACATATTTCTGTTTATCCTTTTAGTTTGAAAGATATAATCTAATACCAAATCCTAATTTTACAACTTTATTTGTAAAGTGAAATTAAATTTAAAAAGAGTATTATACTATTAAGCTGTTAAGTATAATACGCAAATCGCTTGTCCTCTTTTTGTTTTCAATCAATATTATTTTTCAATATTTACTCACATATATATATACCACAAAATAAAATCACACTTTTTTTACTATTTGTACAACATCCTCGTCGCACAAGACATGATCCTTTCCCACTTTCTGTGGCTGATGTTTTACCGATGACCCCCATACTAACGCACTAAGATATTAATAATTAACTTTTATTAATCCTTTAAAACCAGTGGGTATATATATATATATAGATATATTTAATAGGTACTTACTATTTGAATTCCTTTGCTATTGATCTATGAAGTTTATTGCAAAAATCTTCTACCGTTCTTCTTTCTGTATTTAATACTACAGGAGAATTGTAATCTGGTAGTTGACCTTTAGGTTTGGTATAACTGTTGAACAAAGTGATATAAATAGCTTTTAAGAAATTATTAAAAATATTGTTTAATTATTTGATTATTTCAGACTTACATTCTAACGAGTTGTAAATAATCCCACATCTTCTCCAACAAATCATCAAAATTCCATTTGTGATGAGCAGAAATAGGTACACAATGTGGTATTTTATATATAACATCCAATTCTTCTATACTTATTTGATCTAAAAATAAAAAAAAGAAGAGAAGACAAAAACGCAATTTTTTACAGGATCCTCACCCAAACATATTCATTTATAGAAATATTATATGTTTCATAATTACCGATTTTATTCAACAAATAAATACATGGTATGTAAACTCGGTTCCCTTCAATGACATCAATCAAATCGTCCGATGTAGCATTATATCGTAGATTTACATCTCCATTGTAAATTCTGTACTCTGCCAGTATGGCCTTGACTGACTCTAAATCAAGTTCTGATTGTGCACACTGGCAAACAATGCAACTGCCTTAGTCTTTCTGTCAAATGCCTGTCTGGTAATTATGTTAAATTTATTGTGATAATGTTAAAAGGTTACACTTGGCTCATTCCACTACAGTGATCGCATAAATAATCTCAAGATAACATAACTAAAGCTTAGGTTATACATCGTGTCATTTTACTAATTAACGAACATACTAAATTTGGAATTTTTTAGTACGTATTATAGTAAAACCAATAAAAAATCTGTAAAAAAAAAAAAAGAAAAAATAAGCCACTGCCCCTATTATTTAATGTTAACAATCACTACAGATATAAATATATAGAGTAAGTTAAACAATGTTTTTGACAGTGACTTTATATTCCTAAGGATTATACCAAATTAATTGTTAATTGTTAAATATAAAAATAGAAATAATTGTCTATATATCCTTAACATCAGTTATGTTTTTCAATAATTTTACTTCCAAAAAATTTCTTTCTGCTATAAAGTATATAGTAAGGAAAAAACTAATAAGTAAGTATATATATTTTGATTATATTATGTGAACTCACTCCTGTGTACCTTTTTTTTTATATATATATATATATATAATATTTACCATATATGTAAAAGTATAAATTTTATTTTACCGTGGTTTGCAAGTTGACACCACCTTTTTCTTTTTTCCTAAAAGTAATATTAGGTGGTTGCTTGTTAAGTCGTAATCCAAAACCTTCCAATTCGTGTTCTATCAAGCGCTTATGTCCCAACGGTTTAAGCACATCCAAAACAATAAAAATCAAACTACAAGTTCTAGCTACAGCTATTACTTGTCTTCCACGACCTTTTCCATCTTTAGCACCTTCAATAATACCTGGTAAATCCAATAACTAAAAGGAAAACATTATCATAAATATTTACATTTATATTTTATAAATTAAATATTTCACTTGTTTATATAATATATTTTGAATTTTATCCTCATATATAATACCTGTATTTTTGCTCCCTTATATTTTATACAACCAGGAACAGTAGTTAAAGTTGTAAACTCATATGCTGCAACTTCAGAGTATACACCCGCAAGTGTACTTAATAATGTAGATTTACCAACAGAAGGAAAACCTATGCAATTAACAAATTTCTTATGTTAAAATTAATAAATTTTACTAAAACTATATGCTATATATATATATATATATATATATATATATATATATATAGCATATAGTTTATATATATATATATATTTGAAGTTAAATTTATTAATTAATTATGTGGGTCCTTATAAATCTTTCTATTATTAGATTTATCAATACTTGAAATAATACGATCACATAAACGAATTGATATATTTAAGAAAATATTTATAAAATTATTGAAAAACACACCGACAAAACCTATCCGAGCATCTCCAGTTTTAGCAACTTCAAATCCTTGTTCTCCACCACCACCACCTCCTTTTGGTGTTATAAGTTCACGTCTCAATTTTGCTAATTTTGCTTTCAACAAGCCTAAATGACCAGACGTTGCTTTGTTCTTTTGTGTACGTGCCATCTAAATTAAAATTTATATATTTCTATACTTATTTCATTACGCCTATAATATATTCTTTGATGTGACATCGAATTGAAAGAATTACATACCTCTGCTTCGATCGAAGCAATTTTCTCCAAGATTGTACTCATTTTGATTTATAATAATATCACTAAATTTGTAACTTCACACAAAATATTATAAAATTGTACTTCGTCAAGAATTTTATATAAAAAGTATTATAAATAACCAGAGAAAACGGCACGTGCATATGCATATGCTACTACCGCGCTTTACAAAATTAGATCATGAAAAATGTGAAAATAGATAACTAACTTCGACGCAATTATTTCTATCTTCAGATGGCGTTTCGAACGATTAATTTGGAATAATCTTAAGGCTGTTCATCATCCCTACTTTTATAATGGTTTACGCCAACAATGAATACAAGCAAAATTCTTGAACTATTTTGATAAACAAGATCTTATTTTAAAGATGAACGTTTAAGCGAGAACATGGCTTTTTCGAACTTTTGAAAAAAACTTCATTTTTGAAGAAACCTTCTATGAAGAAGATCGTGTCTAAAAATAATATTATTTTGAGAATAATTTATCCATAAAAATAAACCTTTCTCAAAAATTTACTAAAATTCTAACTATGTTTAATATCAACAAAAACGATCATTTTGTTAGCTTAGACATTCCAATGAGTAAATATCGTAGATCATTTTTTCCAAACGTTTAAGATTAAACAATTTGTATAAGCTTAAATAGAAATAGAAAATATAAAATTTATACAATTAACAAACATTTTTTAATTATTCTATCTTCAGAAAGGTATAATCTGGTATGTTTTTTTTTCTTTTTTTTTTTTTTTTTTTTAAATATAATATTATTTTTACCACACACACAAATTTTTATCACGCATTAATTTGATTGTTAGGTTACATGTGATAGGAGCATAACTTATACAAACTTATATAGCGATACAATAGGCACATAATGAGAATAATTTCCCTATTACGCATGTAGTTCATATATTGTTCATACCTGTCATTGAAGTCACTATGAACTTTGATGAACAGCTTTAAATTTTCAAACCTTAAGTGGATTTTTTTATTAAATATATTTCAAAAAAATATATATATTTAATAAGAAGATGTAAATAATATTTAACTTCCAAATAAATTTCAACATTTAACTTTTCTAATCAAATTAAATGAACGTAAAATATCACAGTATTATTTTTATATTGTTATTTTTTCTTTTTTTTTTTTACAATCAACTTGATTTATAATTAATTTTTATATCTTTATCAAATTAATCTTATATAAAAAGAAAATTAAAAAAAAAATAAAATAATTCATATGTATAATTTTACCGACAGTGAACATAACTAGTGGCACTGCAGCGCACCTAGGGAACAATGGGACAATTAAACTTTGATATGACTATATGCATGTTTTTCGTAAAGTTTCATAGTATATTACTCGTATACACAGTGTGTACTTAGTGTGTAACAAAGGCTTGCAGATGCCAGAGAGATGTATAGTAAAGAGTTTTATTAAATTTTTAAATTCTTAATATATTATTATTATTTTATGATGGAGGATATTAGTGATAAGTTTTTTTACGTGTACAGTTCTTCTTTAGATACGAAGATCCAAATTAAAATGTAAGAATTAATTTTAAATAAATTAAAGATAGTAGTGTCAGTATCAGCTGGTATTAAATAACCAATAACAACTAGTAACAATATTTCTTTGAAATGAATGCAAAATAATGACGTTAATCTTAATAACTTAATCGGATTTTATCCCTTAATATACATAGTATCAATATCTAATCTAAAATTTATATACATAGAACAAGTGTTACCTCTAATAATATTTTAATCTTTCAACTGATTAAAATATAATTAGATTCAATGTATAATTATTTTGCAGAGGTACCTTGGAAGGTAAAAGACAACGACCTGAATATGATAAATTACTTCTTGATCCAATGTTAAAATATTCCGGTTTATATGGTGCCAGTGGTGGCAGAGGAGATCTAGCAGCGTCGCTACAAGTATGGGCTGGTGGTAGACCATTAGCTTTACCTGTTCATACGGCCTATAAACACTTTACATCACGTTGGAAGTAATTAATGCATTGAAATTTCTATTTATTATATATATTTCTCGTCATATTAAATATTTATTAATATTTGTAGCTGGAATCAATGGGTTACTTTACCCATTTCTTTTTCTGATTTACCACGTGATGCTCATTTATGTATAAGTTTATATGATTGTGCTGGACCTGGTAGACAAATACCAGTTGGTGGTACGACAATATCTTTATTTGGAAAACATGGTGTATTTCGTCAAGGAATGCTTGATCTTAGAGTATGGCCTGGTGTAGAAGCCGATGGAAGTGTTTCTACAAATACTCCAGGAAAAGCCAGAGATCATGGAAAAGAACAAATGCAGCGTCTTGCTAAACTTGCTAAGAAACATAGAAACGGTCAAATGAACAAAATTGATTGGTTAGATAGATTAACATTTAGAGAGATAGAATTAATAAATGAACGAGAAAAAAGAGCATCGGAATACCTGTACTTAATGGTAGAATTTCCTGAAGTCAGAATGGATGGTATACCGGTATGAAAATTATTCATAATTTAAAATATAAACTTTCTCACAAATATCGCATAATATTTACAATACTTTTATATCATTTCAGTATTCTATTGTGTATTATGAAAAAGATGGTGATGAAGTAGTTCAGCACAGATCACAACCAGATGTTGTAACTCTTCCAGATTATGAAATTCTACAAGTAAGAAAATTTTAATATAATAGATTAGGTTTTCTATCTTAGATGAAACAAAAACAATCCTTGTATTGATCTAAGGCCTTCTTTAGAGTATTACTTTTGTAAAGTCAAAGAATATAAGCACATTTTATGTTTCAGAAAAGCGAAAGTTCGCTTTTTCTATTTTACCTGTGCAATTCACAATCAATTGAAACAAAAATTCATGAAATTACTAAAGAGGTAAAAAGAGCTGTCTTGACATGATTTATTTAGATTTTCTTGTGAGTTGGCCATAATAATTAAGAAGAAGGCTTATAAGATGCAGTCTAAAACTTTTATTAGTCAATGCATATTGACCATTATCTAATCTGAAGCCATACTTATTAAGAAAGTAAGTAAGATGGTAAAAGGCTGACAAATATAAATATTTTATTCTTTCAAGTAGAAAAAACTAATTAATAAATATTTCTGAAAATTTTTCCAAAAGATGTTCGAATTATATATTTCTTTTTATTATATGAGTCATAGAGGTGAATGTCAGGTAAAATAAACTTGCAGCTATTAGCTTTTTGTTATTGTTCTTGTTATCATCATAATATTATTGGCATATAAGAATTGTATACTCTGTTTTGAAATATTTAAATAGCAAACAACAGATTTTGTAATGTAAGCAGTGCTAATTTATACACTTGAAATAAATGTGCACTGCTATATTTCCTAAGTTATCATGCAAGATCATATAAAATCTATATCTTTTTTTCAGTGTTTTAATAAGGGCCTTTTTTTAATTATTTCAGGAAAACCTTGTTGAAGCTAAACATCATAAACTAGCCCGCAGCTTACGTAGTGGTGGTAATACAAGAGAATTAAAACCAACATCTAGTGTTCGAGATGCATTAAATACTATATTGGGCTATCCGCCAACAACAACATTAACTACAGAAGAACAGGACCTTATTTGGAAGTATAGATTTTATTTATCAAATCAAAAGAAAGCTTTGACCAAATTTGTCAAATGCGTTAATTGGAAAGTATCTGGAGAGGAACGTCAAGCATTAGAAATGTTAGCACTGTGGGCACCACCAGATCCTGAAGATGCTTTGGAATTACTTGGACCAGCATTCACTCATCCAGCTGTAAGAAGATATGCTATCAGTCGTCTAAGTCAAGCTCCCGACGATGATTTAATGTTGTATCTCTTACAACTAGTACAAGCTTTGAAATATGAAGATTTTGAAAGTATCAAGTTTGCATTTCACACTTTAATGAATGAGAAAGAGAATGAGAGATTCGAAAAGGATATAAAAACCGGAGATTCAACATCAACTCCTATTACGACTGTAAGTGTCTAAGTATATATTTATATTTCAATTTGAAAAATTATACTCTTAATAACATTTATTATTCTTTCTATACATTTACTATTCTTCTAATATTATATTTGTCTTTATAGTCAATTGAATCAGACGCTGGTCTATCTACAACAAGTCGAGATACTGTTATGGACTTAACATCTTTTTTAATTACTCGTGCGTGTCAAAATTCTACACTGGCTAATTATTTCTACTGGTATTTATCGATTGAATGTGAAGATCAGAGTGATCCAGTTATAACGGCCAAGCAAGATACTCGTGTGAGAGAGATGTATATTGCAGTAATGAAAATGTTTTCCACTATGTTAGCAAATGGCAATACTGTCTGGCAAAAGAGAAGAGCTTTCCTTTTACGCCAAAAAATGTTCATTGATCAATTGGTATCTCTTGTAAAAGCAGTAGCAAGAGAGAGTGGTAATCGTAAGAAGAAGGCCGATAGATTACGAGCGTTATTAGCCGATCCAGATCCTGCATTTAAAATCAATTTTTCTAATTTCGAGCAAATACCTTTTCCCTTGGATCCTGAAATCTGTATTAAAGGAATTATTCCTGAAAAGTATATATAGATATATAGATATATAGATATATACATATATTTCATATATTCATATATTTTTTCAAATATGTATCTATTTAATTTTACAGGGCAAGTCTATTTAAATCTGCTCTTATGCCATCGAAATTAACGTTCTTAACAACTGAGAATACAGAATACATCGCTATTTTTAAACATGGTGATGATTTAAGACAAGATCAATTGATCCTACAGACAATAGCCCTTATGGATAAATTATTAAGGAGAGAAAATTTAGACTTAAAATTAACACCATATAGGTGAAGAATTATTTATTATTTATAGATTAATTATTATTAACTAAAAAAAAAAAAAGTAATTGTGTTAAATTATTTTCAGAGTACTTGCTACGAGTACAAGACACGGTTTTTTGCAATTTATTGAATCCACAACTGTAGCTGAAGTTCTTGCTAGTGAGGGTTCGATTCTAAGTTTTTTTAGGAAACATCATCCTTCTGATACAGGGCCTTATGGTGTTGTCCCTGAAGTAATGGATACATATGTTCGAAGTTGTGGTGGGTAAAAAGCAATTAGAATTTAAAGATTTAACATTCCACAATAATAACTTGTCAGGTATGTTTTAAATATTTTAAAATTTCAGCTGGTTATTGCATAATAACATATGTATTAGGAGTAGGCGATCGACATTTAGATAATTTACTTTTAACAACATCAGGTATATATAATTTATATATATATATATCATATGTCTAATATTAAGTGTAATTCTTTTAACCAATATATTATACATATTTTATAGGCAAACTTTTCCACATAGATTTTGGCTACATTTTGGGTAGAGATCCAAAACCTTTACCACCACCAATGAAGTTAAGTAAGGAAATGGTTGAGGCTATGGGTGGTGTAGGATCTGAACACTATCATGAATTCAGAAAACAATGTTATACAGCATTTCTCCATTTACGCAGACATGCTAATTTAATATTAAATCTATTTTCATTAATGGTCGATGCTAGTGTACCAGATATAGCTTTAGAACCAGATAAGGCAGTCAAAAAGGTTCAAGACAAATTACGGTTGGATTTAAGTGACGAAGAAGCTGTCCATTATGTTCAAAACCTCTTAGATTTATCTGTTACAGCTGTTATGGCTGCATTAGTGGAGCAATTACATAAATTTGCTCAATATTGGCGGAAATAAAATAAAATAATTTTTAATACAATCGCAAAGACTGTGTTCCTTTATAAAAGCTGCAAATATTAATCTATTGTACATAAATGACCATATGTCTATAAATAATATAACTTATTGTATTTTGGGATTATTTTAGGTAATAAAGATTTGATAATAATTTTGGATTATGTTAATAATCCTAATTGAACATCAGTATAACATTGAATAGTACAACTTTTATTTTATATAACAATGAATTCATTTTATGAGGATGATTTAAAATATTATGGATAAGATAATTATAATAATCATACATATAATCTGTTATGTAAATATTTGTATATTTATTTTATCTCTTAGTTACAATCGTGAATGGTGCACACAGTAGAAATAAGAAGGTATTATTGTTAGTGTTGAAAATATCAAATTGTTATTAATATACATGAACGCAATAGTAATATTTTATTCATTATCACTTTATGCCATTTATATTCAATTATTTTAACAGATTAATACATATATCCCAACATACGACAGTATCAGAAAGTTTGATAGAAAATGTTATTTTCTTGACCTCTCATAATATTAATTACTATTCGTAGTATGCGAAATTGTATTTAACTCATGAATTCATGATAGCGGAAGAGACGTATGTATCAAAAAAAATCAAAATCATTAATAAGAAAACGATAACAATTCAGTCCATTTTTCTTTTTTTGTTTTGCAAATATAAGCTAGAGATGCCTAAAATGTTCCAATATATTTGAATGTTATTTAATATGAGAATTTTTTTTCTCAGATATCAACATAATATATACATGCGTGACGATGGTTAAGAACGTCGCGAGAAATAAAAATATTGATTTATTCTTGATAACACAACACTATAAAGAATATAATATAATTCTTAGTAGGATAATTTAGCAAATCTGTCTTGTTCGAGTAGAATCAATCAAATATTTTTCTTTCTTTTTTTTTTTTTTTTTTTTTACAAATCAATTTACTTTTAAAGTACTTTGATGACTGCACAATTAATTGTACAATATGGTCTCTACATATAAACTTTCTATATATCTAGTATACATAAATATATTAAACCTTTCAATTCTTAATGTTGGTATTATACATTATAATAAAATTCCCTCTTTTTGTGCACATTCAACTAATTGCGATAAAAATAATCACATATTCAGGATACATACATATAAATTTAGGTACATCTCAAACATGACAGATTTTCTAATGAGCTATTTTTCTTTCTTTTACATCACTTTAACATACAGATTACACAGCTGTGATAATTGAAATGATAGGCTTTTTTTTATTTTTCATAAAGATTTATAAGCTATTTCTTATGAAGTAAACATTAAGCTTAATGTGCACAATCCTTAGTTCGCTCATTTTTTTTTAATTTTTTTTATTTTTTTTTTATATATATATATATATATTTATGATTGCTCATACTTCGAAAAACTAATATCTGCAGGTATGTTAATGAAAGTCGAAAAATCAATGATCTATCCATAAAATGAAATCTTCGAATTGCCAGTTCAAACATGTTTTATATTGAACAGAACGAAAGAGAAATGCACAAACATTAATGCAGTTATGTTTCTATGAATATTGTACCATTTATGAACCTGCAGACAAGTTTTTTGTTTTGTTGTACAAACGAAGAATTGTCCACTATAAGTTGACATCACAGAGTAGCAGTAAAATCCTACAATTTGCATTTTTTTTTATTTTTTATTTATTTATTTTTTTTTTTTTTTTTGATACTTTTCAATCACGAAATATAACAATGTAAAAATATTTTTCTAACTCTTTTCAATAAGATTCGATTACATCTCAGATCATGTGAAACGTTTGGATGATATAAAACATCCTTTCATGCATTCTAAACATAGTTATACTACGCAATGAATGGTCTGTGAATCTTACTACTACTCAACGATATTACACATATGATAATAAAATGTTTTCACATAAATGACTTAACAAGTTACATAACATTTAGGAGAAATTAAAAGTGGATTAATAAAATGTCCATTCTATATTGTTTAATGAATTCGTACAATTCGAACGTTGTACGATCGATTTTTCACTTTTACATCAAACTGTGACACATGGTAAGGTTACGACATTATTGTAATAAAAACCACATTTCTTCAATCATGATCTACAATGTTATATACCAAATCCAGTAAACGGATTAAATCCGAGCTTTGTGTGTGTGTGTGTGTGTGTCTATATATATATGATATACATATATATATATATATATATATATATATATATATATATATATATGACATATGATATATATGTATATACGCTATATATTATAGAGGGATACTATATATAGATAGATAGATAGATAGATAGATAGATAGATAGATCAGTAGATATAAATTATTATAAGAAAATTTAACCTTAAATCTAAGCACTTATAACCTTAACATTCTATGTACATTTAAAAATAGACTCGAGTTTATCAATCAATAGCTATAACTCTGAATAGTCTATTTTAAAAAAGAAACTTCTCATTACAATGTTTTGCAAAATTCTGTAACAATGTATTACCTTTCCATAGGCTTAGTGGCTGGTACAGAACTTTCTACAAGGTCATGCCTCTCTATTGGCGAATTGTCCAATGTATAATCAACAGGATATCGTTCTGAATATGTCGGAGTAGCTTCTCCTTGTTGTCTTAATCGTAATTCATCTGTATGCTCTTGATAAAAACTTTGCGATGCTTCAATGTTCTGTGAATTTGATTGTTCTGTTTTTTCCAAATCATCTGCTGAATAATAACTTTGACTGGCTTCACTCTCTGGTCTATGACCATAATAACCCGAAGAAACATTTCTACTGGAATAACTTGGAGTTGCTTCTTCTGGTGTAAAGTAGCTTTGACTTGCTACTTGTGGATTACCTTCATAATAACTAGGAGTTACTTCCTCTTGTGGATCCTCTTCCAATCTAGAATTTCCTTCTTGATCAACAGATTCGTAATAACTTGCAGTTACTTCTTGATGATGGGTATAATAGCTGGAGGGTTCATTTCTATGATCTGTACTTTCTGTAACAAAATTTTGTGAGGACGTTTCTTCTAGGCCAGGCATTGATACTGGAACCTCATAAGAGGTTGAAACATTTTGTTCTACTATAACTTGATCCTCATAACTTGATGTAGGTACAGAATCAATATGTGTAGAAGTAATATCTGGATTTAGATTGTATGAAGATGTAGGTATTTCAGGTACTCCATTGTCATGGATACTCGTATGTTCTGTCCTAACTGATGTATCAGGTATTGTACTGGATGAAGCAATGTTTAATTCCTCACAAGGTGGGATTTCATATGATGAGGTACTTATAGCACTTTCTTGATCCTGATCTCTTTCTTGATTTTCAGGAGTCTCTGGAACATATGATGAACTAGCTGTCTCATCTTCATTCAGGCCAGAGTTATTAGTAGAAACCGATGATGTGCCAATACCATCAGTCCCAATGTCATTTGATTGAGATGGTATATTGCCTTCTTGACTAATTTCTGCATCTGTTTCTAAATTATCCGGTATATTTTCTACTTTACCAACTTCATAACTTTGTGTTGGAAAACTTTGGTCATCAATCGCTTCATTCGTAACAATTCTTCCATCGTGACTTTGCATTAGTTCGTTGAAAGACTGCGTGGGTGCATTTACATTCATCTCGGTAGACGTCTCATATGACTGAGAAGCTTCATTTTGTTTTAAATGTTCGAACGATTGAGTTGGTGGTTCTCCAGCAATTGTTTCTTCATCCGTTTCCATTGGTTCATATGTAACTGACTGTGATGGTTCACCAGAATTTTCAAGTTTAGACACAGATTGACTGGGTAAATCTGCAGGATCACTTGTCATTGATATATCAAATTGTTCGAAGGATTGCGATGGCGTTTCCTGATTACTTTCTACTTGAGTTTTTCCGAAATGTATTTGAATGTTCCGTTGGACATGATTACCATCTGATTCATCTTGCGATGATGGTTCATCTGTTTGACAATCTTCCGACGGTTTTACTGTAGAATTATACATTTCTGAATCAACAGCTTCTTCTACTTTTATATCTTCTATATTAGTATTATTTAACGATTGAACTACAGACATACCTTGCAATACTTCATGCATTGTTTCTGTTTGATTTGTTGTTGTAGTTTGTTCTACCAACGTTGGTGAAGCAACTTTAATATCAGCAACATCATCCTTATAAGAAAATTGCTTAAATTTACTTTCAGTATCTGCTTCTTGGGAAGAGGTTTCCATATCACCTGAATCTGTTACTTCATATGTCATATGTTCTACAGATTGTACTTTTATATTAGATTCTGTTTGTATTAAAGCATTGTTGTCTAAAATAGGCATGCTACTAGTCATAGAATTTACAGCTTGATCCACTAATTGCATATTTAATATATTTTCATTATCAGATATTTTTTCTTGTGCAGTAACTGTTATGTCATGCGTTACATCTTTTTTAATGTTTCCTTGTAAAATTAGTTCTTGAGATGAAACAGGAATTTCTTGAGATGGATAAATTTCTTCTAAAGGCATTGTAGTATCCTCTGTCTTTTTTAGTACACAAGTTTCACTTGTTGAAGTAGATGAATCTTGAGATGATATAGGAACTTCTGGAGTGGTAACATTCATTTCTGATGCAACTGTAACATCTGACATTTGTACATTTACTGGAGATGTGATAGAAGCTTTAGAAACTAACATTTCAGATACTGGTACATCAGCAAAACTGTGTTCTGTAGCAATTGAACTTTGTATGGATGTCGAAAATTGAGTATTATCTGCATATGTATCATCTATTATAGGCATTGATGGAGTGGTTTGTACCTGTGTAGTTTCTAATACAATATTGCAAGGTAATGAAACTGAATAAGAAACATTGGTACCACTTACAGCCTCTTGGGTCTTAACAGTCATATTTTCATCTAAATTAGGTATTACTAAATATTGAGTACTAGTAGGAATGTCTGTTCTTGCAATTTCAGTTGAAGTTGAACTATCCATAATTTCTCCAATATCTGGCATAGAATTACCAGGAATTTGAATTTGCGTTTCTCCTGCAGATATATATGAAATATTTGGATTTGTAATAGTAATTGGTAATTCTAAAGAAGATGGTATTGTTGAAACTACAGAAGTTGAGGACTCTGATTGAATTGGGAGATTACTTGGAACTTCAAGTGGTGTCATAATCGGTTGATTCAAAGTCAATGATGTCTCTAACACAGATGGAGAAGATATTGGCTCTGTTGGTGGTATAATGGTTGATTGTAGAATTGTTTGATTAATTAAGCTAGTCTGAGTCAATCCAGTAGTCATTACACTTCCTGTTGGATTTTCAGGTAAATTAATTTCTTGTTGAAAATCAGTGTTGGCTAGAGCTGCCGCTAAAATATCTTGATTTGATGTTTGTATAATTTCTGACGTAGGAAAACTTTCTGACATTATAGTTTGGCTTGGTTCATTAGTACTGGTTGTTACATTTGGAAGGACTCCATTGTCAAATTGGAGAACAATATTATCCAATGTTCCAGCCTCTCCTAATGAACTAGGATCTATATATAAAGTTCTTGTTCCATCTGGATTTTGAGTTGTTCCCTCAAGGGACATAAGTGTATTATTATCTAATGGTTGTATTTGACCTTGTTCATCGATAGTTACCAAAACATAGGTTTGGGTACCATCACTACTTTCTGTTGGTAAAGCCATGATCTGTGGCTGGGTAGTTACCTTTGGCTCATCTATTTTTTCCATTTCTGTACTCTTTTCTGAATGAATTTTCTCTACTTTTGATTGATCCTTTTGTACGTTTTCAATAATTGTATTATCCACTTTCAATTTTTTCTCTGGTTCAATAGGTTCTAAAGGTGGTAAAGATAATGGTGCAGACAAATTGGTATTTACATTTGTACCAGATACAGAGTTCATGGCAATATTTAATAAATTCTTCTGAGAAGCTTTATTTATCATATGAGTTTTTGTGATACTTTTAGAAGTCATTGTATTTGCACTTGTGTGTTTATGTTGTGTTATGGCCTTAGAAATATTGGGTAATGTGGTATGAGAACTTAAAATATTTTGTTTTGAGTGAATATTTTGTGCTGTATTTGCTTCTTGCATCTTTTGAACGACAATTTTTTGCTGATTTCTTGACTGACGGCCACCGCTTCGAGGAATAAGAACTTTTTGGACATTGGATGAAGATACAGATTTTCCTTTCTGTTGAACTTGCGATGTTACCGTTTGTGATGTATTACTTTGACTTGAAAGATTCTGCATAGCAGTGCTCTGTTGAATAGCCATTTGTTTGTTTATTTTTTTATTTTGTGAAGCTACTTTGGAACTCGATCCAGTACTTTGGAATACCATAGTATTACTTGATGATTTTGATGATGAGGAACCTCTAGTTTGCGATGAAGAAGACATTGGAATTTTTTGGGCTTTTTGTATACTAGACATTTGTGCTTTCTGTTGCATCGACTGAGATTGCACTTTACCGCTTTTTGACGGACTTTTTGCCACTATTGCTTTAACTTGTTGCCCAGTCACTGGAGTAAGAACTGTACCTTTAGATGTAACAATATTTGTGCCAAGAATTGGTTTTCCTCCAATGGTTTGAGATATTGGTGTCAGAATAGCTTTTGGTCCACCTAAATTTTGAGAAGGTAATATTGTAGCACCTTTTGTAACTAAAGTTTTAGAATTTATAATTGTTCTACCTCCTAAAGCAGAAGCGCTTATAGGAGTATATATTCCACCTTTTGTTAGAATACCTTGCGACAAGGTCCCTAATAAAGCAGTTTTTGTAATAGTTCCTGATAAAGGTGTTAACACTCCTTTGGAAGTAATAATACTTGGTGTATTTATAATTTTTGGACCAAGTTTAGATGTTGTAGGTGAATTGCTGTCTCCTTTTGGAGCAATAATAGTCTTTGAAGATACAATATTTTGTGGACTGATAGGACACAGAAGTTGACCTTTGTTTGTCATAATTCTCTTACCACTTAATGTTTTTGATATATTTAATGGTATCATCTTCGTTTGACCAGATTGTGCTGATGTAAATATGACTACTTTTCCACCTTGATGTACTACTTGAGGATTTCCTGTACCTTTCCCTGGTGATACAGCAATTTTTTGTTGCCCTCCAGATTTTCCCTGTACGCTACACCGTAAGTGTTGACTTGCAGGTGCATGTACTACTACATATTTTCCAGGTGATGCCTTTTGTGTTAAAATAGGTGGTGCTTTGCCAGTTGGTGTGTTTTGGAATTTTAATCCTTTTACACCTCCAGTGAGTGGTGGTACAATTGTTCTAATACTTGTAATTATAGGTTTTGCCCTGTATTTATTCTTCAGAATTGCAGGTGTTCCACTTTTCTTTTTTGCAGGTGACGGTTCAGAAGTACTCTCGTTTACAGATTTAAGTTGCATTTGATTAGGCGTTACAACCTGAGTAGTAGGAGTAAGAGATAATGTAGGTGCTACTGAACTAGATGCTGGTATGATAGATGATATAACAACAGGCATTTGTTCTATATTTTCTGGGGTTAATACATCTTCACTTAAAACAAATGGCATTGAATTAATATCTAACTCCATATCAGCCAAACTTTGTGAACTTTGTTGAATATATTTTTCAGTTCCTGATGATGCTGCTGTTAGGGCCTGACTTGTTTGTACATTTGCTTTTTCAATTGCAGCATTTTCAGTTTCTTCAGCCTTTAAAACTTGAAGTTTTTGCGTTAACGAAAGATTCGGAGAATTTACCTTTAATCCAGTTTTCATTTTACTGTTAGAGGGTAAAGATTCTATTTTCATAATTTTTGCTTTTGGACTTCCTTTTGGATCATTTCTTTTTGTATCACTATCTAATTTATGTTTTATTCCCTTCTGGGGTAATTTGTCTAATAGTTTAGATTTTAAAATTTGCATTGGCTCTGTTAAAGCAACATTTTCTATGATTCTTGGCATTTCACGCTTTTTTACCGGTATACTAGCTTCGGAGGTCGGTGAAGGAGCAGGAACTTCTACTTTTGGCGATTCCTCCATCTTTTGAAAGTCTAAATTTGTAGATTTTGCAGTATCTTCTATCATTGGTAATTGAGTTTGTGATATCAGATTGTAGTCATGAGATGAAGATGGCGTTTGATTAGTATTCTGCAAGACAGGTTCATCAACTTTTGCATCAGTTTCAATATTCTCTTGTACTACTACTTCAACGCCATGAAACCCACTCATAATGGAAACATCTGAAAGATTTTCTTGACTTTGTATATTAGAAACATTTTCTGATAGATCTTTATTGTCTTCTACATTTGCAACTTTGACATCTTGTATACCAAGTATTACTGTATTTACATTATTGAGCTCATCACTTTTTCGTTTAATTGACTTCTTACCTTCTTTTCCTTTGTTAGAAATTAATTCGTTATCTTCTAAAACATCTTTTTTCTTGTCCATCTGTAAAGTCTTTAAAAAAGCTTCTTGAAATGTATTTATTGGTTTCTCATCCAAGAAACTATCTTTTTCTTTTTTTGATTTTACTCCCGCTTCTGGAATTACTTTTCCTTTACACCTAGTTTGCATTAATTTTTTCAATGTATGTGAATCATTCGATGTCTTCATAACATCCTTAGGCATTGATTCTATATCCTCAGATTTAGAATCTTGTCCTTCTTTTTCAGGGGACTTCTTACTTTCTATTTGCTTATCACATTGTGCAATATCTTCTGAGACAAGTGTATCAATTTGTATTTGTTGTGATTTTTTATCTTCTGCAGTCGTAATTTCTATACTTTCTTTCATTTCAATTTCAATATTTAGATCAGTCGATGTTTTACTTTCTATTTTTTCAATATTTTCTGATGAAACACTTTCTGATGAAACATTTTCTAAATCTGTTGGCTTTGTTGTATTTACCTTATTCTCAATATTAATGAATTTATTTTCTTCTTCTTGAGATTCAGTATCATGATCTGTGGTAGTGCTTTCAGAAGGAATATCAAGCTGTGACAACTCAAATTTTTTTATTTGAGATTTCTTTGGTGGTAACATATCAATGGTAGTTTTTGAAACATCTGATTGTTTTTGTATATCTGCATTGTTAGAAGTTTGAAGTTCAATTGTTTTTGAAGCGCTTTCATTTTCATTCTTTAATAATTCCTCATCAAGAGAAGTTTTATTTAATATAAGATCTGTTTCTGTTTCCTGATTCATAACTTGTAATAATTCAGTTTCTTCCTTTAGCGGTTCAATTATAGCATCTTTGGGTGGTAATAATGTTATACTCTCTGACAAAAGAGTTGTATCTGATTGCTCCTCATTAACTTCCATATTTGTACATTCAAGGGATGTTTTTTGAGAAGTACTGCTAATAATTTCATCATCCAAAGGTTTCTTTTCCAGCGTCAAAGATATTTCACTTGTTGCAATATCATTTTGATCAGAAGAAACATGCTTTGGACTAAGTTCCGCCGTTTTGACATTATCTTCTGTAACTTCCATCATTTCTTCAGACAGTTCCAATTCTTCCATTTGCTTCATTGAATCAATATTCTTCTTTTTTTGTCCTATTAATTTTTTCCCCCTTCTAGATTTAACCTTTGGTTTTTCATGAAATCTTTCATCGCCCTCAGATTGGCTATCATCAGTTTTAAAAATGCTTTTTTCTTCTTGCGTAGATTCATCTGACTCTAAATATCTTTTATTTGGTTTTCTTTTCCTTGCAGTATATGAACGATCAGTATCAGATTCTGATGTTCTACTTCTATTATCTTTTAATGCTTTTTCATTATCATCAATAGAAGTATCTACAGATTCCGTACTTTTTCGTGGCCTCCCTCTTTTCCTTTTAATCTTGAAAGTCAATTTTTCTTGTGGATTACGTAATAAAATATTATCCTTCTCAGATTTAGGCACTTCAGTCAAATCCATATCAGAACTTTCACTTTGCTCAGGAAGAGTCTCTGCTGATTCAGAAACAGTTTCATCCTCTGTTTCTGTAGTGAATTGTTCTGATAGTGTATCATCCATTTGTTTTGCAATCGTATTATCCTGACTTACTTCCATTTTTTCTATTACATTATTTGTAACAGGTGGTGTTTCCCTAATTGTAGTCTTGTCTTCTACACACGTTTCATTATCTGTCATAAGTTTGTCAGAATCATTTTTATCTATTGAAGAAGTTTTAGGCTCTGATCCCTTATCAATTTTAATATTTGCAGAATTCGTATCTTCACCCTCTTCCTTTTCAACTTCAACAATTTCTACTATTTCTAATTCAGTTTCACAATTATTACTAGACTTTTGTTTTTCATTGTCTTGTGATATTATTTCACTTTTGCTTTCACTTTTGTTTTCATCACTTTCAACTAACTTATTATTAGTTTCATCATTTGTATCTGAACTTTTACTACTATCATCGATCTTTTCAGTATCTTGTACATCTAAATTATTCTTTAATATAGTTTCATCGGTTTTATTACTCTTCTTAGATATGTCATGTTCCACTGTAGCTGATATTTTATCACTTTCCACTTCTTTCTCTGTTCTTAAAGCTTGACTCATTTCAAATTCTTTAATTATTTCTTTCTTTAAAGATAAATTCTTTTCACCAAAAACTCTTGGAATTTTTCTTACAGGTGGTATAGATGGCTCAGGCACATCATCTTCATCGAAATCAAAACAAGATAATCGAGATTTTTTGTCATCCTTATCAGATGTAGAATGTTTATTCTCACATTCTAAATTTGTCGTTTCTTTCTCTTTATTGAACTTATCTGTTAATTCATCTTTACCAAGATTTGGAGATAATGGCTCTTTTTCTTCTATATTACATTCAACTTTGTGTGCACTACTAGTCAATGCATCTGCCTCTATATTAATGGATGCAAATTTTTCAGTTTCCCTAAGTAATTTTTCAGTTTCTGCAAGAATTTCATGGGTATCTGCAATCTCCGAAGGTGTTGCTTCCTTATGCTCTTCGCTAACATCCATGTATGACTGATCTCTTGTGGGTGAACTTCTACTTGTACTAGTGTTAAAAGATTTATTTTGATCAAAACTGATTTCTTCATCAGATTCATCGTCCCAATCTGCTAATAGTTTTTCACGAAGTTCAGGGTCTGATTTCTTCTTTTTGTTGGCTTTTTCATTCTGTTTACTTTGTTTTCTTTTTCCTGAATCCATAGTATTTTCAATTTTACTTTTATGCTGATTCTTCTCTTTTTTAACGTATTTTCTCTTAGGTGTATCAGAATCTTTACTTCTCGATTGCGAATAAGTTTTCACTCTTGATCTTGCCACAGACGAATTACCAGATCTATGACTTTTTATGTGACAAATGATAACGTTAACTCGAGAAGAAGTAAAACTGCACAAATGACAAGGATATTGTGGAGAAGATAAGCTATTCGGTGTGCTAGGTAAGCTACTTGGTTGCTGACGAATACGAACTTCGTGATCACTTTCTTTCAAAAATCGAGGATGTGTAATTTTTCTTATATTTTCAGTACCATCACTCCTTCTATGTGAATCATCTCGATCTTTTTTCTTCTTCTGCACTTTTTTATCTCCAAATAATGCAGATATATCTGGCTTTTCTTCAGGACTAAATTTATCACTATTCAATATATCTGGATTTCCTCCAGTCAGTTTTTCTGCCATTTCAACATCACCAGGAAATTTGGACATGTAACTAGCACCATCTTTGATCTTACTCCTATATTTATCTGTAAAAATTTTGCACATAAGTATATGAAACATTTTAATTTAAATATAAAAAAAAAAAAAAAAAAAAAAAAAAAAAAAATTAATAGCTATTTAATATAATTTTACATACCCAAACCTTTCCTAATAAATTCATCTTTGAGCGTACAATTATATTTATAAATTTGTTGATAATTTTTGACGTATTCACTGTAAACAAATAAAATGTAAAAGTAAAGCAATACAATACTCTCTGTGATAAATTAATGATTTTAATTGAAAAAAAAAAAAAAAAGAAAAAAAATAAAAGAATGAAATAACTTACTATGTATCTTCTTGGAAGAACTTAACAGCAGCAATCAATGGTTTCTTTTGAAACTCACGTTGAATGTCTTCTGGTAAATTATGAAAACCAGTAACTTGTCCTGGCCACCAACATCCTCCTAGCTTCACCCAAACGATATCACCATCCAAATAATTTATTTCTGTTTGTTCGCACATTTTAGCACGATAAATGGATATATTTCTTTATAAAATCAACATTGACTTGACAAGTAAATTTCATAGAACTGCTTTCAGATCTATGATTAAAGGACCATCTATAATACAAGTCAAGCAAACTTATTATACTTTATAACGAGAACTCAAAAACTTGTATAATCCTTATATAGATATTTTAAAGTCTCTTGACATCACAAATGATATTACACGCTTAAAAAAAAATTGTAATAAAGGATTAAATCAATATGACGAAATAAATCAAAGTACAATAGGGACACTAAAAATCGTTTCTTCACATTAGTGTTTTCATGTTAAGTTCTTGTCATTCAAGTAGACAATGATCCAAACTTCTATCTATTTTATCAAACTGAATGAACTTACATAAAATTACAAAGTATATTAGCTTGTTTTATTGCGTTATCACAAACACTTAAATTAGTCCAATTAACATGTTCTTTGTGTTCTTCAAATTGGAAATAGATCGTCTCTTTTTTAACCTTTCTTCTAATATATCTAACAGCAACATGCTCTCTCCAAAGTTCAGAAGAAAAAGATATATATAAAACGTCGTAAAAAAGCGTTATTTTAAACGACGTAACGGACGATGTCGATCAAATGTCTTCTCTTCTGATTATAATATCACCAACGAGAAGTGAAGAGGAAGAGGAACACAGAGGGACAGAGGGAGAGGGGAGAAAGAGGGAGAGAGAGAGAGAGAGAGAGAGAGTGAGTGAGAGTGAGAGAATGAGAGAGACAGACAGATAGACAGAGAAAGAGAAAGAAAGATCACCAAACAGAAGTCTTTTAAAATTGGTCGTCTCTTTGATAGGATGATAGGTGGAACGACCGGATCGGTGATGTATTCGCGGGAAAGCAGGAGCGAGCGTCGTCCCCCTGACCGCGCACCTTTTCGTTGATCCTGGTTCGTTGTACGTCGACGTTGTTGCCCGCAGAATTCACGTTGGGCATCTTAGCCCGCGAATTATCGTGATTATGTCGTACAAAATTTCACAGAGAGACACGTAATGAAACGTATAGTTCTTTTTTTTTTTCCAGGGGGTTTTTAACGAGTTAATGATACTTGCTTTATTAGCGAGAGCACATATCATTAATTCTGTGAAATAGGCTTCGGTCCCGAAGAAAAAAAAAAAAAAAAAAAAAGGAAAGAAAAAGAAAAATAGAATGAGAGGGAAAAAAGGAAAGGTAAGGAAAGGAAAGAAAAGGAAAAGAAAAGAAAAGAAAAAAGAAAAGAAAGAAAAGGGAACAAAGTATAAATCTTCTTCTCGCGCCTCGCCTCTCTCACCGCACCAAATACACGGCACCACCACTAACAGCGGCAGCGGCAGCAGCACCACCAACAGAAGCAGCAGCGACAGAGGAGGAGCAGGAGGAGGTAAGGAAGGTAGAGAGTGGCTTCGTTTTTCTTACAACGAAACGGTATTATAACACCACGCAAATGCGATCTTTCCGCGCGCACACGCGAAACTGCTAACGTGGATTGAAACTTTGAACGCAAACGCGATGTACAAGCTTAACGCTTTACGTCTCTCCTACGACGTACGTACATGTTCCTTTCCCGACGTGCAACGGGGCCCTCCTATATGCTAGATGGGATGGATGTGTAGATGGATACTTCCTTCTCTCTTGTTGCTCGAGTTCTCGATAGCGCGTTCAGGGTTGCCAACGATATTTATCCTCTATTCGAAAGATCATTCCATGACTTAAATATGTATTATTATTTTCTTTCGATCATTCGCCCGCTTTTTTTTTCTTTACGTTCTCTTTCCTTCTTTATATTCGAAATATTTATCGATCTTTTACTTTATTATTTATTCGTTTATTTTATATCGGAGAGCACAATGGGAAGGTGATAGGGGAGATAGGGGAAAGAAAAATGTTAATAAATTTAAAACAATCGTTGTTCAATATTATTGCATATTTTATATTTAAAAAATAAAAATTAATGTACTTGCTGATATTAGTTTTTTCTATCTTTTCTCTTACTTTTTTTTTTTGCGTTCGGGATAGGGCCAAGGGGATCAATTCAACTTGTTGTTTAATCTGATTTCGTGCGATTGAATCGATTATTGGCAGCCATCAATGTAACTTTAAGAATCGGACAATTTTCTAAGATTTATATTAAACTTCTATATTTATAATATATTTATACTTCTATATTTATAATATATAGACTATTATGATTTTGAACGTAAAAATACGATTGAAATTTGTCGATATAAGTTTTATTTATGTTTTATATATATATCAGTGTTCATAATTTTTATGGTTTATTACAAATTTTGAAAAATCTCTTTTATGAGATCTCCTACAACGAGATAAGCGAGACAATAAAATTTTAATATTATCAATAAAGGATCTTAATCGTTAAGTAAAACAATTGGAAGAGATAAAACGATAAATTTATAATCATTAATTAATTGTTTTTATATTACAAAATATATAAAATGTGTTATAAAAAGAAAGAGAAAAGGAAAATAACAATTCGGCTAAAGGCGGAAATAAGATTAAATTTTAATTAGCAACAGTTGGCAGTACTGTGTCGCCGGGCGGGTAAACCATTAATTGGCTGTTTGTACCACCAGAGGCGCTGATTTATTACGTCGACATTACTACCAGTTTCCGGTTTGCATAGTCGTACGTTGCGATCGAACTTGGTTTTTTTTCCGTGTATTTGCCATAAATATCATTCTACGGGAAACAACGCGTGCTCTGTTAACGATTTAACGATAATTAAAATATCGTGTGTTGCGATAAGTGAAAGTAGAATAATTTGATAACTATCATAATTATAATTCATAAGGTACCGGAAGTTATATCTCTCTTTCTTTCTTCCTCCTTTTATCTTATTCTCTCGTTTGACTGCGTGAATACGTAAATCGTAAAAATGGCGACCGCTGTCCCATCGCGATTTGCCGTTCTTAGTATTGAAGATGATGATTATAAGCCAAAGAAGCCTCAGAAGAGTACGTCGGCCGGTAAAACAAATCAAAAGGGCAAAGGTGACAAGTCGAAGCAACAGCAACAACAGCAGCAGCAACAACAACAACAACAACAGCCGAAGAAAGATGATAAGAAAAAGCAAAGCAAGGTAAGGCACGTATTAGACTTCTTATTTTTCTTTTTCTACAATGATTTTCTCTTTTTATTTCTCTTTTTTATCGATCAACAATTTCGATAATAGTGATCGACGATTTTTATTATTTTTTTTTTTCCCCATACATATAGTTTTTATGATTTCATAACATTTATGATTAACGTAGTTGGTATCGGTAAAATTTAAATGCAGTGTTTTTTCTTTTATTGTTTTTGTTTTGTTTTGTTTTGTTTTGTAACGTTTTAGACATGTTTGATTGATATTCATGTCAATATCAACATACGATATTGCGAAAAAAAAAAATCAAAGGCGAACTATTTATTATGCCAATTGAGAAATGTTAAAGTAAAGTGAAAAATAATTTTTATTAATTTTTGGAATCTTCAAAAGTCAATTAAGCTATGTATATACGCGTTATTTAAATTCAATTATTATTATATTTTCCAGGGAAAAAAGAAAAAGTCCACTAACGAGGAACAACAATGGGAGCAGTGGAAACAAAAAGATTCTATGGTAATGAGAGTAGAAACATATATATGTTATTTAAAATTTATTTGAAATAGTCGACATAAATCTCTGCTTCTAATCCAATTGTAATGCAACTACAATACAATAGTTCATTTGGCTATTGTATGCGTTTATGGAACATCATTTGAAAAGGTGTTAATTATTATTCGTTGTTAAAATTTTGAGCAAAGAACCATGAACTGTTAAGTCGTAGTGTTGAATCAAAGATTTTGTTTCAGTAGTCGTGTATTTATAAGTCTTGTGTGTTATCACGTCCAATTGTGATTTCCTTAAGGCTGTCGAGGAAACATTTGAGCAAGATCTGCATCAAGCCATCTTGTTATCAAAATTAGATTATGAAGAACAATTAGTAAATGCTGCTAAAACTGAGAAGGAACAGGAACAATGTAAGAAAGGTGGTAAAAGGTCGAAGAAGGCAACCATGTCATTGGAGGAATTCAACAACATGAGAACAAACACAACGCAAGTTCCAGTTATAACAACCGAATCAGAAGAGAATAAGTCCAAAGGTACGATACTTTGAGAAAATAAAAATGTCTGTGGTCAATTGGTTTATGCAAAACATGATCGATGTGGTTTAAGTGTACTAGGTCATGGGATTAATAATTGCTACAGAATTAGATGCAGAATTCTTCGAAAGGGTTGACAAAGAAGCGAAGGAAGAAATTACAAAAGGGAAAGAGAAAGATATGTTGAAAGCACGATTAAACAAAATAGACGATGATATTACATCAGCACAGTTAAGAGTTGAAGTGGAGAATAGAGATAAAATAATTAATCAGCTTAGACAAGAAGTTGAGACACTTAAAGAGGAGCTAACGCAGGTTAAAGAAAGAAATACAAAACTTTATCAAATCCTTTCACACGGGGAGAGTAAGTTTGATTTTATTCTTTGTCCAAATTATTTTACAACTAAATAATATTGATTAATTTGATTTTTTTTTTTTTTTTTTTTTTTTTTTTTTTTTTTTTTTTTTTTTTAGTGAAGGACAAGGCATCGGTATTAGCAGAGGTAGCGAAATTACAAGAGATTCGCGACGAATTAACATCGGAAGTAGCATCTTTACATGCACAACTAGAACAAGAAAGATCTAAAACTCGTACGTCCAGTGTAGATGTTAAATCGTCCAAACAAAGTGTAAGGATATATATAGTAATTATTTTTTGTAATTATAATTCGTTACGTACAATGAAAAATTGTATTGTCCTTTGTTTTTCAGAACAAAAAGAGACTGGCTACCGAGAATGCCTAAACTTTAGTATAATATCAAGCACTATGATCATGTGGTGTAAAATTTTTCACTTTGAAAATAATTATTTTAACAGCTTTGAAAGAAATAACAAACGATATGATCTCGTAAAAATATGTTTTGTATGACACACTGAGCAAAGTCGATGAATGTACTTTATTTTTGTAGCTAAGTGGAACCATTGTCGATGAAAGACAAAAATTTAACGAAAATGCTTCTATGCTTATATGTATAAAACTTTTTTGTAATTAATTTTTTACATTTCTATAAGATATTCATGAAAGTTATTATCAACATAATATAATTATTAAGTTCCCTTATTTCTTAAGTAAAGCATTCACAACTTAATATCAGATTATTAATTAGGGCTCATTTCGAGCTGACAGACAAATTTTTATAAACGAAACTTAAGAATTGTTCTTCCATAATGAGATTGATTGCCTGTATAATAGCTTTATCTTCTAAATTGTATACTGAAGTATGCTGCATATTTAAAAAAAAAAAAAAAAAAAAAAAAAAAAGAAAAAAACAAAAACAAAAAATATATATATTACTTGAAATATTTTGTAATAAATATGTTCGATAAATATTTTATCATATTTCTTCATGGCCTTTGTTTAGGTTTGACGTTAAATTAAAAATAATATTAACGCATTATTAAAATTTTACATTTACGTTCAATTATCAATTACAAATGACTTTAAATCCTTTTAAAAAATCTCTTTTTGAATTCGCGTAGACATATCAAAGATATTTGCATTTATAAGGTAAACGTTTAATATATATATGTGTATATATATATATATATATATATATATATATATATATATATATATAAAATAAGAATAATACATTTAGTTTTATATAAATATTCAATTAAATGTGTGGATGATTCGAATACGAAAATTATTGTCAAAAAGAGAGAAAACAAAACGCTCTTAATCCGTTCCGGACGTAAACAAATAAAATTGTGATAAAATAGCAGATACACGTGTGATCATTTAACAATAATGTAAAAATAACTTGTGATAAAAATTGCCAAATGTTTTTAATATTAATTGTAATAACAAAACGAGTGAACTCTTTTACGAATTTTTCGAAGAAAGAATATTAAAAAATAAGCAATGCATCGTGTATACGTAATCGTAAATCCTATTGAAAATACGGCAACATACGGCAACTTGTTACTTTATAAAGGATGTGCCTTTTGATTATCGATGTCTTCCTGTGTCCATTCTTCGCTTTTTCAACCATTTCCATCGGTGGTTCGTCCATTCGCACGGTGCTAAGCCTGATCCGGATTACGCATGCAGACGCGCATTTTTATAGAAATTTTTTCCTCGCTTTCTACCACCCACCTCACCCCGTCCCCAATCTCCTGCTTCTCCATATGAATTTTTCTCGGCTCACTCTCGACGGCTTCTCCGTGCAGTTCAATATATCGCATTTCGCATTTCCAATTCTTTTTGTCACCGAGTCCTTCCTAAAGTTCCCTTAAAATTGTTCTATTTTTCGAAAGGAAAAATTACATTTATATGTACACATATATATACACATATATATATATATATATAGATATATATATATATATATATATATATATATATATATATATATAAGAAATAAGAGTGAAATTAAGATTAAATGATGAAAATTCGGTTATGAATTTATGGAAGTATAAGAATAGAAAAAAAAAGAAAAAGAAAAAAAAATCAGAAGACTAAGAGGAACTGTAATCGATCGATGCGTTTAATTTTCACTGGAAACCGATGTCGACCTAGGGAGAGGCATCTTCTATTCAGCTTTTGCCTGAAATCTTGACCAATAAAAGGAGCATTAGCGCTAAGTGGACGCCTCGCCTACTCGGTCATAGTCCTGTTTGCTACAAGAGCCGAGGGTGAAAAGAACGGGGGATGCGGTTAGCGAGAGATATAAAGTACCACGGAGATTAAGCTTGTTCTCGCACCCTTCGCGTATTGTGAACTCATAAGGATGGTACTTCGTCTCTTTTCTTTCCTCTCCTTATATATGTATATATACGCGCGCACACACACACACATCTATTTATGTATGTATACATATAATTTATACCTTTTTGCTTTGAATGAATATAATAAAAAAAATATATATATATATATATATCTAAATATATTTATACATACGTATATATATATATGTATATATTAAAAGTAGTCAAAAGAGGGACTCAAGGCGATTTAATTGACATCGACTTTTGATTTTCCACAAAGATCATGCGATTCAAGTTTGTTCCTCGGAAAGTAGCGCGTTTCTTTCGAAGCTATCGCTTGGTAAGAGAGAAGAGAGGGCAGATAGGAGGTGAATGTATAGTATACTAGAAAGAGACAGAGAGAGAGAAAGAGAGGGAACGAGATCGAGGGTAGGTTTTAGGACATGGAGTGACAAGGGTGGTGGAGCGGTGTGGAAGGGGAAAGGGTGACAGTGGGGATTCATTATCTGACAGTCTATTGTCATTCCTACGGGCTGAGATTTTGCTCGGGCCAGGAACACCGCAGCAACGACAGCATCATCCGAGTATGTGACGTATGTATGTACGTATGCATATATGTATATATCTACATGTTTCAAAAACGCGTTTAAAATGTCAGAGATATTTTCATTTATTATTGCAATTTAAACGTGCAGTCCAACTATTTACTAACTTTACACGTGGGCTTATAAAAAATATATAAATTTGATAATGTATTTTATAGGATTTATAACGGGACCGATGTAATCGATATCTTATATTAAGGTTCAATTTGAAAAAGTAAAAAAACGAGTCATCGATATACTTCTCATAGTTCTCGAGTTTATGTAATTTTTGAAAAGGGAGAAAGAGAGAGAAAGAGAGAGAGAGAGAGAAAATGAAAAAATGCTTGGGCGTTAAAAGAGAGCGAACGGAAAATTAATCCGAACATTAGGCAGGAAAATTAAGGTTCGAGCGCGAACAACGGCGGTCTCTCGTTATTACGATGTTATTCATCGCGTGTATCCTCGGTATCATTAACGCTCCTGCGAGTGTACATACATACACCATTGCCCGATGTGAAGTGTCGCCTATGTCACCCGCCAAGAAAATTGAGACTAACGAGGAAGGCATTTCTGAACTCACGAAGGGTTTCCTTCCAACGATAAAGAAACTCCTCTTGGAGACTGCATCCCTTACCCCCTCTTCGGGATCGCACCCCTCCCCCCTTCCCCATCCCACCTCTCCACGGTCCCCTCTTTTTCGTCGAAATAACGAGACCCTAGCTTAGGTTCTATCCTTCATCGCTAATCTCAGAAAAATCTTATATTTCAAGATCAAGAATATCATCTTTAATCTTTCTGACGTTTCTACGGAAAAAGAAAAAAAAAAAAGAAGAAGAAGAAAAGATCAGAACGCTCCCCGACGTCCTTTTTGATCCGTTTGCGTCGAAAAGAAATAAAAAAGAAAAAATAAACAAACAAACAAAATAAATAAATCGAGAAAATATTGTAAACGTTCCCATTCCCGTTTCCATTCCCGTTCCTTCATTTCCCCGTTTATGTATTATATCTTTGATTTTAAAAGCATCGGCCGCAAACTCGCGGAATATTTTTACATCGAACGATGTGCTCGAGGATGCATCCACACACGTAGAACGATTAAAGTTTTAGAAGTATCGATTTCGTGGCGTTACCGTTGACAGACAGAGGGATCGTCAAAGAGCATAATAATTACAGCGCCCGCAGAGAAGAGGCTCAACCCTTTGTTCTATAGTCACTTTGCAAAAGGGGGCTGCCAGGGCGCGAGAGGGATGCTCGCGGGAGCGAGCGAGAAACGAAACAGAGGGAGGTCGTGGCTCAGCGAGAGAGTGAAAGAGAGAGAGAGAGAGAGAGAAAGCGGGATAGAGAGAGAGAGAGAGAGAGAGAGAGAAGGAGAAAGCGGTTGCCGCTGCTTGGAAAGCATCCGTTTCAGCCGCGCCATTATGTAATTGATCTGAGCTTTCCGTACGCGATCATCGTGTAATGCATTCCCTGGTACTCGACACGTGCGATTCCACAGAGATTTTTTTCTCTCCCGAAATCTGGGAATATAGAGAAGTACCGGCCCTTCCATATCGGCTACCATCCCTTCATTCCTTCCATTCTCTCCTCTTTCTCTCTCTCTCTCTCTCTTTCTCTCTTTCTTTTTTTCTCTCTCTCTCTCTCTCTCTCTCTCTCTTTCTCTCTCTTTCCACCTTTATTTCTTTCTCTTTCTCAAGTAGCAGCAACAGCAGCAGCAGTAGCAGCATCGTGATATAGGTGAAAGGATTACGAAAACTGCCAAAGGCGAGACGAAAGGTCAAACGATTTACCTACGTCGATGATTTTGTAAAAATCCTTCAAAGAAATCCTTTGCTCTTTCCAATTTGTCTCTTCCACCTTGAACGTGTGACTCCACAAAACACTTTCGACGATATTCTCTCTCTATCTCTCTCTCTCTCTTTCTCTCTCTCTATCTTATCGAAATTGAAGCCGAGATTTTCTTCTTTATTTTTCCATTTTTTTTCCTACCCATCATTGGGAAGAGAGAGAGAGAGAGAGAGAGAGAGAATGAGACCCAGAAAAAGCCGAGAGATTATAAACGATTTTCAGCAGCGTAGTAGCGATCAAAAGCTTTGCGGAAGATTCCTACAAAATGAAAATATCGTCTGCATGTGTGTCAAGTACGGAGATGTTCGAAAGAACCCGTGGGGCTTATGAAGGCCGGTTTTATATAATTAACAGAAATTAATACACATACACAGGCAACGATAATCGGTCCAATCAATTAGAACACGACAAATGCAAATCCTTTTCCAAGTTAATCTTTCAACGTGTTCATGACTATCACGCATTAACATTATTCATTTTACCGTGCCTATATTTTCATGACGTATTCACGTTAATTCCTCTCACAGTGGGAAGCCAAATTCCGTAAAGACAATCGAATCGGAGATTACATTATCGATGGTTATTTTGTTTCATTCTTTTTCTCTCTACTTTTTCACCCGTCCTCTTCCTCCCTCCCTTTCTCTCACTCTTCGTTCTCTCCTTTTCTCTCTCTCTCTCTCTCTCTCTCTCCATCTTTCTCTCCATCTCTCTATTTGTCTCTCTCTCTCTCTCTCTCTCTCTCTCTCTCTCTCTCTCTCTCTCTCTCTCTCTCTCTCTCTCTACTTTCCAAGGATAGATATTTAATTAAAGTTGTTTGCGCGACCAAGTTCGGGAACTTCGAGGATAACTTAGTGGCAGGAAACAGCGAAGGAACCATTTAATTGTCCTCGCATTAAATGCGTCGCATAACTCATGGATTATCTTCTTCGTCATCGTGTCACCGGAAGCCGATAACGGACGATGTTCTAGTACACGATAAAAGTTTCATAACGAGAAGGGATCCTGAGAATGAACTTTCAAAGGGTACGGCCAATCTCATTTATTTATTTCAAAAGAATCTAACTTCGTTAAGTGATTATAGATTTTTAATAATATTATCGATAATTGACAGGAACATAAAAGAGATATTTCCTTGAGAAAATCCCTGAGAAAAGCTGAAACGTTGTGAATGATGCTTTAACTTGAGAAAGGAGAAGCCGAGCGATCGCATAAACGTATTCGTGTCAAAAGCAGCTCCGGTCGAGACCCGAGTTATCCTCTGACCTCGCTCCGTCATCTCCAACTTAGCTTGCTTCTCGTTCGCAAGGCCAAACCGATTTTCTCTCTTTCTCTCTCTCTCTCTCTCTTTCTCTCTCTCTCTCTTTCTTTCTCCCCCTCTTTCTTTGGCTTCTCATATTTTTTCACTCGCACATTCGACGCGAAAACACTTCAATATGATTCGACTTGTCTAAATCGAAAGATGGTAAGAGATCAAAGAAACCTGGAATAAAGTTAACGTGCAACTTACCGAGTTTTTTCTTTTCTGTTTTTTTTTCTTTTTTCTCTTTTTTCTTTTTTTTCTCTTCTTCTTTTTTTCTTTTTTTTTTTCTTACGCTCCACCGGCAAAGCTTATCAAACGAACATATGCACATATGCAGATAGACATATATAAATATGTACGTATATATGTATCAGTATTTTTCTATCGTATTTATTTTCTTTTTCGTTTGTTCGTTTATTCGTTCGAGCGGAAGAGAAACGCGATTCGGAGAAAAATAATCTGACGCATCTCCCCATCCTCCTAGGTTCGTCGATAGAAAAATTTTCTTTCGTTCGTCTCGACGTATTCCTGGTAACGTTGGAGGTTGATACTGAATATCCTATAATACGCGTTTGGATGCGGATACCGTGAGCGCGATGCGTTAGCACGTTTCGCGTCTACAATCGCGCATACTATTTTTCACGGAAATTCTCTTTTCGCATAGGACATAGGCTCACAGTCTCACTTTTAAAACGATCCAAGTCGCGCATTCCGCAAGCACTTCGCACTTGAGGTTCACACCGTGATAATGCTCCGACCGCTTCCACGCGTTACTCCCAGTTCTTTTAGTTGAAAACGCAAAGTATAAAAGTTTGATTTAGTACGGTGTATCACACCTCTAAGAGCACGCGCGCACACCTTTATCGTTTAATAAAGACTTTTCGCGACATTTTTCATGACGTACGCGAGCTAAATGTATCGGTGAGATGAAAAGTTCCAACCGTACGTAAGTACTTATATATATATATAATATTTAAGTATATATATAATATATATATATATATATATATATAAGTATAGATATGTACTTGTATGAATATTATATGTAGCCTAGGTTATTACGTACCTACGTCGGGAGAAGTGTTAATTTAAAAGAATTTAATTAAATCGCGAGAGATCGCTTCGAATTTTCTGCTACGAAACTACGCATATACGCTCGCGCTTTATTATTTCGTACAATTACTACATTCTATCGAATTAATGCGAAACAGATGTTATGGGAAGGATAGACAAATAGAGATGGACCAAACATTTACTTTACTTGTTTCGAAGAGCAAATCAGTATTGGCAATCGCCCCTATTTCCAAGGTTTGCCACGTTATCGAACCAAATGGTTATCAATAATTGCTATCGAATAGACTGTACCTTTTTGATATAATCCCTCTTGTTTCTAGGCATTTTTGCAAGTTACAAATTACGAAATAGAATTCCCATTCAAAAGGGAATCGGAACAATTCTTCTTGGTCTCTTGTATGTATCTATCAAATATCCAGATGCACGATGAAAAATGACAGAAGCGAATAAAAAGAAAAAAAAAAGAAAGAAAGAAAAGAAAAAAAAGAGGGGGAAAAAAAACGGAGGAAGTCAGGTTGGAACTCATGGAATTTGGTTCCGCATTGAGAGCGTTAAATCGAGTGGAACGTTGTCCGCTACGTTACGTAATACAATGACCGAGCGTTGATCGCAGGAGAATCTTATTGTAAAAGGGGAATCTGATTATCTATACGATATCGAGTATATACATCGACTGTATTATATTCCTTCGATATCGATAATGGATATTAGAGGCAGCGATTCTTGAAAACGCTTGCGACGAAGTTTCGAAAAGTCTAGATATCTATGTAGATGTATCCTACGATATATTCAAAAAGAAATCATACGTTCAAGGTAATCTTACGTTCATCTATTCCAGATAGACAGGGTCAATGTCCAGTTTGGTATTACTATTCCGACGATATTCACCAAGGATCGGGCACAATAATTCGTGTAATATCACGAGCATGTTACGGACATGGCCATAACATACCTCGTTACTACACTTGGCACCCACGGTTGGCGTAGAAACGATATGTAACATGGTAAAGGCAGGAGAAGGACAGGAGAGAAGGATCCATAGGTGGACGCATATCCGGCAACCTGCCGACGAGAGGGTCCCGATAAAGCGATCCGCGATCCTCTACGCGTAACGCATGACGTATATGCACGCACCTATACGTTCGTATTTATGTATACATATATAGAACGTATTGTGCATATAGATAGATATATGTGTGTACGTACACACAGGTGTGGGTCGCGTTAAGTGTAGCATAGCTCAGTCGAAGCTCACCCCCTTCCAACAGCTTCCATCCCAGCACCCTCTCTCTCTCTCTCTCTCTCTCTTTCTCTTTGATTCTATCCTCCTTCCCTGTCGACCACCCCCGCGTCGTCGGCGTCACCAGCCTGGCAGTCGCATCATATCGCAAACAAAAGACGAGCGAGCGCGCGCCACTCATCGCTCGCGCTCGATGCGACAGCGAGTGACGTCCTCCCTCTCACCGCGTTTCCTCTCTCTCACTCTCTCACTCTCTCACTCTCTCTTTCTCTCTCTCTTCCTCGTTCCCTCTCTATCTCTCTCTCCCCCTCTCTTCTCCCAACTTCGATGGAGCAAAAGAGAGAGATAGAGATACAGATAGATAGATAGATGGATAGATAGATAGAGAGAGAGAGAGAGAGAGAGAGAGAGGGAGACATCCACCCTTCAATCCACTCTGCCTCCAACCGGCCTCTGTTGTCACCCTCCCCACCCTTTCACGATTCCTACCGACTCTCTCTTTTACCCCCACGCTTCCTACCTACCGGCCTACTACTCTCCTCTTCTCTCGAATCGTTCTCTTTTCTTCCCCTTCCACGATCCTCTGCTTCCCTTACGCCCCTAAAACTCGAACTCCACTGACTGTCGTGCGAACGAGCGAGCGAGCGAACGAGCGAACGAGCGAGAAGCATTCTAGCATCGACGCACACGAGTCCAATGCAGACGTACCGGCAGAGCTATCTCTTGTTATCACCAGTTATTTGCATCCCTTCGGATAGATGCTCGCCGCCACTGCCGACGTCGTAGTCGTCGTTGTTGCTGCCGCCACTACCAAGAGGCAGCCACAAGAGAAAGAGACGGGAAGACTTGCGAAGGGGGTTGGCGGTGGGAGGTGGAGGGGGGGAGGAGGTAGGATTGCTGGTGATGTGCTGCTGAGGGACGAGGAGAGGCTTGAAATTCTCGGGAGCTTTACTTCCCGGGAATATTACACGCCCCGCCGTGAGCACTCGCCGATTCGAGTGATTCCCACCCCTTCTTCTCTATCTTCTCTCTTTCTTTCTCTCTCTCTCTCTCTCTCTTTATTTTCTTTTTTTTTTCTTTCCTTCTTTCTCTCTATTTCCCTAACAGTTTTCTTCTTTTCGCTCGAGCTAGCGGAGCATCAATGTACACCGCGAGCTTTTTCTTTTCCTTTGCCTCATGAATTTCGACGACGGAGATCCGGCCGCTTTGTTTAAACGTTTAACTGGTTGCCTCGAGTACAAGAGAGGAGACATCTTATTTTTTTCTTGCCACATACATTTCACAAAAGTTTCATATATTTATTCGTAGATTAGAGAAAGAATTCGTCTTTTTATTTTTTTTCGTTTCGTTCTTTTTTTTTTTGTTTCTTTTACGTGTTCCGAAACACGAAGGATGGAATCTGGAACGCCAAGACACGTGGTTTTGCCTAGAGTTAAACCTCTTCCGTTAACGTTTGAAATATCGTCAAGATTTTTTTTCTAGGAAAAAGGGGTAGGTACTCTGTTAAGTCCTCAAAGAAATATAGTAAGTAGATGAACGGGTCTTCATTGAAGTCCTGCGCACCAAGTAGATATTATCAATACCGCTTTTGCATAATCGAGCTTCTCTTGATTCCGAACGGACGAATTAATTCCTCATGGTTTTCTCTTCTCTCTCTCTCTCTCTCTCTCTCTCTCTCTTTCTCTCTCTCGTTTATAAGATTACAAGTACTTAAGTACCCGATCACAGAGGACCCTTCGTTCGTGGTAGACGAGGGGAAGGCGAATTCGAAACTGCTCTTTCCTCGAGAACGTCGTCGACATCGTTGGAAAACGTATTCCGAATTGGGAGAGCTCGCATCCTTCTCGATGTCGTCGCGGTTGATGGAAAATATTTCGGTCGACGTGGAAGGCTCGCGGAGAAAAAGAGAAGGACAGGAAGAAGCGAGTTAGAGAAGCCAAATGGGGTGGGGGAGAGAAGAGTAGGGAGGAATGAACGGTGTTTAAAATTCCCGTGAGGCTTCGCGGTTTCGCGCTTCGCACAGAGGGGGGTATGAGGAGAGTTTCGTTCGTGGGGAGCCAGTGGGGGTTCGAGTTCGGAGTCGGCTCCACGAAGGGGTGGTTGGAGAGTCGATGGAGAGGCGTTGGAGAGCCGCTGGAGAGGCGCTGGAGAAAGGATGCCAAGGAAAGCGAGGAGAAGGGCTTGCGCGTTCGAAGTCGACAGATTGCCGTGGGGACAAATAGAAGTGTATCCAGTCGCCAAACGCGACGAGGCGAATTTCGGGTAAATTGTTTTCTACCCCTTTCTCTCTCTGTTTCTCTCTCTCTCTTTCTCTCTTTCTCTCTCTCTTTCTCACTCTTTCACCGTCTTTCGCTAGAAATCGTGACAGAAAGAGAGAAAGAGAAAGAGAGAAAGAGAAAGAGAGAGAGAGAGAGAGAGAGAGATGGATAGAATGAACGGATAGAAACATAAAGATAGAAAGAGACAGAGAGAAATGGAAATCTCGGTACCCTGAAATCGTCGATTTAAATTTAGGGTGTTTGCCCGCGGGATGAAGTATCCCTCCGAAGTTCTGCACAATCACTACTACCATCACGGCCACCACCACGACCGTCATCACAGTCACACAATTTCCTTCATTTCTCGAGTCTTCTAGGTTCATTGCGTTCTTCGACGAGGCACTATTGTGTGGTTTAAATTTTATCCTAAAACCATTGTTATTAGGTTATTCTCTATTGGCCAAGAGTATCGAAATTCGTATTGTTGTTTAACAGTAACGATCATCCTCGAATGATTACCTAAGTTTTGAAACATCACGTATTAGTATCATTTTAGACTGTTCTAGCAATGAAATTGTTCGAGTATTGTATTTCATGGCAATGGCTCTGAATATCGATTGTAAATAAACACGATATGCTTTGTATATCTGACGTTATACATTATTATATAACTATATTCGCGATTCTTGCGGAATGAAGAATGTTATACGAAAAATCTTCCTTTGGTAAGAGTAATAAGATAATCAAATAATAATTAATGAGTAGTATACAATTACAAAGATTACCGGCATATTAGGATATATTTACTCGATTATTTGATATTTGTCTCTTTGCGAATGACTTTGTAATATTTTCGATACAATTCAGGAACACATATGTATTTTCAAGCTCTTTATATTTTATGAAATACCTTCTGTACGATATCAAAGAACGGTAATAATGTCCTATAACAAAAAGGTACGAAATTTTAAGAAGCATGTCCTCTTTCATTGAAATACGATATTCTGGTACGAGGGTACGATGACAAGCTATACGAGTGTTTTCACGGTTTACCCTTTGTAGCCGACCAATTAACAACGTTCCACGACGACGCGTAAGTGAGGAAGAGGTTTCCACGTGCCTGAAGCTTTTACCAAAGACGCGTAAGAGGCAGAGTAAGAGTCCGAATATGTAAATATTCCTCTCTTTTTAAACGTATGCTAACAAATCTCATACACATCCTATTGCTCCTCACGTTTTTTACTCCTTTGGACGAGCAAATTTGCCTTACCTTGCCAGTTAAATATTCTACAAAAATAAGATACTATGAATAGGTTCTCTAAGCAGACTCGACAAGATCATTCAGTTTAATATCTCGTTGAAAAATATTCTCTTAAATTCTTAATTTTTTCCTAAGACTTTTATCTATCAAAATTTTGATGGAAAATATCTTTCATGATAGTAAAGAGCCATTAATATATCCTAAATTCTATAAATCCTCAACAATCACGGTGATACATTAACTGGTTGAAGAATTAGAAAAGGAAAGGAAGAGCAGTTAGGATAACGCGAGTCATTACATAGCGAAAAATCTTTAGCTCCTTTCATCCAGCATTAAAAATCGATATTTGAAGCGAGTTCGCAAGCGATTCCTCTTTTCAAAGTGTAAACACACCACCGTCGACGCATCTGTAAAACGAAACGGAATACGAACAGGGAGAATCTGTGGAAGGGGTTGAAGAATGGAAGAGGAGGAGGAGGAGGAGGAGGAGGAGGAGGAGGAGTACGATGACGAAGGAGAAAGGAGAATCTTTTGGCTATATCTGTTTTCCACTTTTTTCGCTCCCTCGGAGAGCAGCGGAGGCAGTAGCAGCAGGGGTACAGCACAACCCTCTCTCTCTCTCTCTCTCTCTCTCTCTCTCTCTCTCTCTCCTTTCACTCCCCTTTTTAGTACCGCCCTCTCTTTCTCTCCCTCTCTATTTCTCGTTTCTTGTTGCTCCTCTCCGTTCAGTCTTTCTCTCTGTCCTCGCCTCGAAATGTGGCATTCAACAGGGCTTCCACGGTGCTTGCGGTGGTGCGGATTCCGCGCCGGTTTGCCGCGGCGCGGGGATGCAATGGGGAAATGATGCGCAGATTGGCCGGATCATCTCAAAAACCACCACCCTCTGCCTCCGGCTCTCCTCCTACTACCGATCATCCCCCGTGATTCCTCCCTCTCTCCTTCTCTGTTTCTGTCTCTTTCTCTCTCTCTCTCTTTCTCTCTCTCCCTCACACAGACACATACATACGCGCGCGCGCCAGCGTATACACATACATACACGTACGGATATATACATCTACACGCTTGTACTGGCAGCCTCGTTCGCGCTCCCGCCACCACTGACGCTCGTCAGGGGTGGAATACAACCCCCACTGCCAGAGTCGCCGTCGAACAACCACCCTGCCACGGCCGCCTGCCACGGTGGCCGACGACGAGTGACTGAGTCCTCCGATTATTATCTCATTTGCCGGCACGAGCAGCACGCGGCAGTACACCACCGGCCTTTCTATATCTCTCTATCTCTTTCTATCTCACGTTCCAGTTATCGTTATCGTTATCGTTCTAGTTCACGTTCTAGTTCTTGTTCTTACTCGTTTCTTCTATATATTCATTTTCTCTTTCTCTCGTTTTCTCTCTTTCTCTCTTTCTTTCTCTCTCTCTCTCTCTCTTTCTCTCTCTTTCTCTCTCTTTCTCTTTCTCTCTCTCTCTCTCTTTCTCATCGTTTCCTCGCTTTAGAGATCCATAGATCGTTATTTCGGCATTGCGATCTTCAACGGAGGAAGATCGAGGAAGACGCACGTAAGGCTGGATTTTGAAGAAAGTAAACAGGTGAGCGTAAAACATTTTTTTTCTTTATTTTTTTTTCCTCGACTAATTGCTCTTTTTTTTATGTCTTTTTTTTTCTTTTTTTCTTTTTTTCTTTTTTTTGTATCCATTAATAAACTTTTTTTCTCAATCTTTCTTAGCAAAAGCAATAAGTTTCTTCTTCTATGTTTTTCCTCGGGCAACTCGTTCGAGATGATTTCGTTGAATGAAATAACACTATAATAAAATTCGAGAGATTTTTACATTATTCGTTGTGATTTTTTAGTGCGTGATAATTGTTACGGATCGACGGAAGGACGCTTAACGGTTCGCTTAGAAATCAGTTTTCTGTGTGTATATGTGTGTGCGTGCGTGCGTGTGTATGTGTGTGCGCGCGTGTGTGCGTTTGTGTATGTGTACGTACGTGTGTGACCGATCGTGATTACGTTTGATATGCTCTACTCGGCTGGTTAACCCTTTCGCTCGTTCCCCATTTATAAACGTACTACTCGCCAACTTGTTGTTATTCGTGACGCGCGTACCACTATCGGTTATCTTGTTTTTCAACAAAAAAAAAAAAAAAAAAAAAAATAAAAAAATAAAAAAAGAAGGAAAGTGGTTCGTCGTTATTTCTACTTTGCACGCCGATCGCGATCGGTCGAACATTGCATGTCCTATGACGTATTTGCGATTATAAAAAAAAAAAAAACCTGAATGGATCGTTTGTGTCGAAAAGAGAATAAAAAAAAAAAAAAAAAAAGGAAAAAAGAACTGAAAAAAAAGCAGGAAAAATTATTGTTCGGGAACGAAAGGGGTCGCGGTAAAAAGCTACACGACTGCTGCATGTCCGACGAGATGACGTAAAACGCCTCGACACCTCGCGTTTGTTCGGTTTTTTTTTTTTCAACGTGTATTTTCACGCTGGACGATTTGGACAAAAAAAAAAAAAGAAAAGAAAAAAAGAAGGCTTTAATTTATCGTCAAATGGACAGAGACGAAGGGTTAACAATGAGAACTAGTATTATACGATCCATTGTTCGACGGACACATATTTTTCCCGGTTTTTCCTTTTTTTTTCTTCTTTTTCCTCCAAAAACTCATACCTATATCGTTCATATCGACATCAAATATCTACACACGGACGCGTATTTCGCTGTTCGTTGAGCACCAGATTCGGAATATAATCGTTTCCACTTCCATACGATACGTGATCATGGTTACTATTCCATCGTAGAGCTGCACAGCTAGTTTCGTTTGTTTGTTTTTAATTTGCCGTAGGAATTCTATTCGCTTTCAGTTCCTAAGAAGCGAGCCAACGGAAATTATACATAATATTCGATTAATATCTCGATGGATAATCGATCATAATGAATTACTTATTGGTTTACTTAATATATTAATTGGGGGGGTGGGGGGGGTGGGGGAAGACGACGTTCATTTATCACGAATATATTTCATTTCCCTTGTGATAAGAAGATTAATCAATTAGATTTTTTTTTTCTTCGCTTTGATTAAAGAAAAAAATTATATGTTCCGATTTTTCTATTCTTTTGTTCTTTATTTTCCTTTTTTTTTTTTTTTTTTTTTTTTACAATTCATTCATTTTCCAATACTCTCTGTACGTGTGTATCTTCATTCGTAATATCGTATTATATTAGTTTGAATTATAATAAATCTCGTATAGATAGACATTCACCGATCGAAAATCCCATCAGTTAACAGATTAATGACGAGCGCATTGAATTCCTTGTTTCTAATTACTCGTCGTCACTCAGTACTCAATGTATCTTTTTTTTTGTTTTTGTCTTAAAGTAACGCCTTGTTGAGTCTTATGCATAGTTCCCGACGATCGACGTACATCTTCTTCTTCTTCTTCTTCTTCTTCTTCTTCTTTCTTTTCTTCTTCTTGTTCTTCCTCTTTTTAGCGAGGAATGAGGACGCAAAGACGTCTTTCATCGATGTCTCTACAGATTAACGGAATCGAGAAGAGAAAAGATTTGCATTGCATCTGAAATTATTTCTTTCGCGTCGTAGGTACGGATCGTCTTTGTCGAGACTCGTGTGCTTTGACAGCGGTATACTTTCCAACCGAAACAGAGTAGAGACGTTCGAGTTACCTGAAGAATAGAGTCAAGAAAAGAAAAAAAAAAAAAGAAAAAAGAAGAGAGAGAGAGAGAGAGAGAGAGGGAGAAAGAGAGAAAGAAAAGCAAACTGCGTTGCAAGGGACTTTTCTTTTCGTTATGTAAAGGGAGAACATTTTTCCCAAAGACACGACTGTAATAAAAATGTTTATGCCGACGGTATAAAGTACGCAAGGTCTTTCTCGAAGAATACACATATTCCTGCAAAAAGAGAAGTGAGATAAACGGGTTAAAAAAAAAAGAAAGAAAAAAAGAAAAGAAAAAAAAAAAAAGAAAACTCTCCGATGTAAGATAATGAATTATTAAATCTTCTTGCGGATTTCCTAAAATCATTTTCTTTCATATCGAAAAATAAATCGGATCCACACGTGGCTCGTATTAGTAAGGATGAAGAATTTGTCCTTATTGAAACGACACTGACCACCGATAACGATAATCGTCGTTGTCCCAATTATCATCCATTTAATGCATTTTATTCCGTATTAGAAAGAAAAGGAATTTCAAGAGAGGAACACGAAAACAAACCAAAACGGATTATAATCATAGCGATAACGCTTACCGACGGAGTCCAGCTTTGAAAATCGGATAGCCAAGGGTAAAAGAAAAAAAAAAGAAGGAATGAAGGGTTGGAGAAGAAGGGTTTGGGTAGTTTGGAAGTGGAGACGTAGGAATGCAAATATTCGCGGGTACAGAGATTGAAACAATCCGCCAATTAGAATCGTCGACGTGAACGGGATTATGCAGATTCGTGATGGTTGGATGGGGGTGATGAGGGGTACTAGGGGGTGGACCGAGGCGGGCTTGGATTGGCAGCTGCCGCCCTGCTCTCGCTTAATTCAATCCACCGAGTTGTCTTATGAATCGTAAACCCCCTTCCTCGGATTCTCTCGCGGTATTTCCAACTCACACCACCATCCTCTATCGTTTCTACCTTCGAGCTCTTTTACGAAACTGCGTGAAACCGAAACTGCGCGCAGTTTCGACGTCTTCGAGGATTCTTCGAAGCGCGTCTCGCCTCGAGCGGAATAATAATGTAACATCGCTACCGTAAAGTTCCATCGGGCGGGGTTCGTTTTTTCTTTTTTTTTTCTTTTTCTTTTCCTTTTCTGTCTCTTTCTCTCTCTCTCTTTCTTTCTCTTTCTCTCTCTTTCTCTCTTTCCTCTTCCTTTTTCTTCCTTTTTGTCTTAGTTTGCCGTCTTCTCGTCGCTGCGAAAAACCGAAGGAGAAGAGACGCCTGTGAGAGATGAAAGGAGCTATTAAGTTCCTTCGAAAGAGAGGGAGAGAGAGAGAGAGAGATAGAGAGAAAGAGGGAGAAAGGATAACGGAAAGGAAACAATAAAGATCTTCTTCAAGGAATCCGTCGAAAGGAAGCTCAGCCATTCGCGAAAGCTTTTACGTAAGATGTCGTCGCGAAAATTCGCCACGGAAATTAACTTTGATCCATGGAATAAAGACATTCGTCTGATTCGAAAATATGACCACATATATATTCGCTATGATTTTTAAATCTCGTCTGATTAAATCTCGAGAATATTCTATTGACAATTTAACGAAAAATCGTGTTCATGTCAAATGAAACATCCCAAATTCAGTTTCTTTCGGTCGTTTCTTTTTATTTCAAATATATATTGAGAAATATTAAAAATTCTAAAGGATTCGAGAAACATTATTATTTTCTTCTGATAAATTAAAAAATTCTCCAAGTTATAGAAAATTTACAATAGAATATCAACTGGTGAATTTATTGAAATATTATGATATTAAGATTTTTTCGCCAATTCACGTAATATTTAGTTATGTAAGATCATAAGTATTATTTCGAATTGAATTTTTAATATTTCCGTTATTCTAAATCTATTTTCATTTATCTCATCGTCAGATAATTATCGAGATTATTTCAATATTCGAAATTTCATTGACAAAAGATCATAAAGAAATGTATTAGAATCAATTGAAAAATAATTATGTATATGTACTATAGATTGATGAATCTTATAAAGATCTATTTTCATGTTCTCGTAGATTATTATTATTTCTTTTCTGATATCTTTTCCTCGAGTCTCGACTTTCAACAATGTGTCCGCGCAAAAAGAAAAGGAAAAAACAACGTGCAGTAAAAGAAAAAGAAAGAGAAAAGGAAAAGGAAAACGAAAAGGAAAAAAGAAAAATAAAGTAGAAAAAAAAAGAATCAGCTGAGCGAATAGATACGACGATGAAGGTAAAGTCAGAGTACAAAGAAGAAGAACGGTGGCTCGTTTTGTTTGTTAGAATGTTTCACGACGATAAAGATAGACGGAATTATGGCCACAGTGCGCCGGACACCGGCGACTGGCTCGTATTTATCACGAAGAGTAAAACTGACAGCAGTCCATTTCCCGTTCGTCCTGCCTGTCTGGCTGAACATAATATCTCCTGACGAAACAACGTGGACGTCGTTTGTTTAGGAAACAATGGACCGAAACAATACCCGATCCCTCCTCGGTACGCGGACACGGATACGGACCTCTATTCTGCCCTTCCACGATTCGTTGCTCCTTGCTCTTTCCATCGTTAAAGAATCTTTCATCGACTTAAACCTTCTACCACTAAGAAAAATGACACTTTTTCTTTTCGTATCGTTGCGACTCTCACGAGATATCCTCGTTAAGGACGTGAACACCCCTTATATTTTGACATTTATTCGAACGTTACTTTCTTTTCTCTTTCTATTTATGTCATTGATATGGATTAAGAAAAAAGGATATGAAAGGAAAAAATAAAAAAGAGAAAGAAAAAGAACAAAAATGAAGTCAAACATCCAGCGCTCGTTCGATGGAATCATTTGTACGATCAGATCGTTTTAACATCGTTAAGAGATCCTTCGGGTTCGGGAATCTCATCAGAGAAATCCTCCTAAGTTTTCCGAGAATTCATCCTCAAAAGGCATCCGACCGAAACAGAGCGTGCGCTTGACAGAAATTAGTAATCCCTAATGGATGATTCGACGCGAGACCGCGTCGTAAGGCTTTGCCTAACTTCATATAGGCATTACTTCCTCCTTGGTCTCGGTCTTAACAGCGGCGGCAGCTATTCGATTAATTTCAAGAGACAATAGTAGTTCGCTTCCACTCCGTCGATTTACAGCTTACCAACGAACGCTTCTCATCCTTTCGTCTTGATAGATCCAACAATACAAATGGTTTTTCCTTGAATTTTGAAGAAAAATTGTTAACTCTTCGATCTTCTCTTGTGAAAGAAGAAAGAAAAAAAGAAAAATTAAATAACAGAAGGAAAATTTTGTTATATCTCATCGTTATATTTCTCTCTTTTTTTCTCTCTTTCTCTCTTTCTCATAGAAAATTTGTCATCGAGGACAGTTCGAAGATGACGACAACTACGGGTGATCCATCGACTTTGAAAACGCCAGCCTCGTTATCGGGAGGTGATCTTGTCTCTCGTCTATTGGCAGCGACACCACCGTACTTGTACAATGTACCGCTGACACCTCACAGTTTTTTCTTCAGTGAAATGTTGAGATCGTTCGTTCAAGCCAAAGCCGAAGCCACGTCTTCGACGGCGAACGGTACTACCACACCGAGACGTCGTAAGAGATCATGGCGAGACGCTCGTGACAGGCCACTCGAACTTACGACGAAGGAGAAAACGCATCATCATCATCATCATCATCACCATCATAATCATCATCAGTCTCAACAGGACAAATATTATCATGGACAAGCGCAACAGCTGTCTCAGCAACAACTAGATGCTCGCTTGGAGAACAGAACGAAACAGAGCGAAACTTACGAGACGGATAACAAGGTTAACGTGTTCGAACAAAAAACAAGTTTCGGTGGAGATATTTTGAAATCGGTCGACGAGACCAAATCGGAATTTGTGAAACAAAGTAAGAACTTTTTCGACGAACGGCCCTGTCACTTCGAGCAATCTCACTCGCCGGAAACTATTTTTCCTTCGGCCGAATTACAAAAAGTTAAGCCGGAAGAACAACAACAGCAACAGCAACAGCAACAACAGCAGCAGCAACAGCAGCAGCAACAACAACAACAGCAGCAGCAACAACAACAGCAACAACAACACGGCGATCGTAAAAATTGTAATTATGGCGATAGAAATGGTTACGACGAACGCTCAAAGAATACCGTTACCGTTCCAGATTTACCTTTACTCAACGATCAGAAAAAGCTCGATTTCTCGAGGAACTTTCTTCCAGGACTTTCTGGAAGAGGATGCGAAGTTTTTCAAGGTGTTAAAGGATTTGGTTTACCCGGCAACGTCTCAAATTCCGAATTTTTACCCAGTCCACTCTGGTATCCGCCATATCCAATGCCACAATCTTATCCTGGGATAGATCCCTTACACTTTTTCATCGATCTTCGTGTCTCTGGACATATATGGGATCGTAAGCTCAATGAGAGGCAGTTACCTTTCAAAAGCAAGCACTGTTCGGCTTTTAGCGTTCCGCAATCAAAGGAATACAGTAATCGCCCATTGAATCTCACAAGGGACGAAGCTAGTACGTCTAGAACCATTGACGAAAACCTGCATGGCACCAATTACATTTTGAAGCATCTCAGTAGGACGTACAGAGATATACAGAAAACGAAAGTTTCGAGGCAGGAGACGTCGGCAACGGAAAATGACGAGACTAAACAAGGACTGTCAGAAAGTAAGTTTGCATTGGCTCTTTTTTCTTTCTCATTTTTAATATACATATATATATATATATTTTTTTTTTTTATTGATATATTTTATTAACACATTTAATGGAATCTTTGCATAAATCTATATATTCATCTAATTCCTTAACTTATGTCATATTCTCTTTAAAGTGAAAGATTTCAAATAAGATATCTGTAAAATTGAGGAGTATTCCTCATTAAACGTGTTAAACTAACTAATAGAGAAAAGAAAAAGAAAAAGAAAAACAAAGAAAGATTCGTCGATCATTATAGTTAAATCGTCCTTCATGTTTTCTTCCTCGTCAATGAAAATAATTAATTGGAAAAAGAAAGGAAAACATAAGGCGTATAAATTGTTATTCCGACATACGATTATCTCAGTTGTTTCTCGAAAACAGGCGAAGACTCTTCGAAACAGGAAGACGCTAGTAATTCCTCCGGGAGTAAAGAAGACGAGAGAAAGGATCTACGTGCTGTAATTGGTCTCGAATTGGTGGTAGACTACGTAAAGGAACCAAAAGGTGACCCTTCGACCGAACAAGCCGCACGAGTTAACTCGGAATAATTTGTGAAAGTGCCAAAGGTGATCTTTAGATTCGTTCTTTATTAATAATTGTAACATATTGCTAGAATCATCGACAAATCTCCGGTTAATATTACATTCGAATTTTGTCTCTCGCGATTATCTTCAAAAAGAAAAGAAAAAACAAAAAAAAAAAAAAACAAAAAAAAAAAGGAAAAAAAAAGAAAAAAAAAGGAAAAAAAAAACCAGAAAAAAAGAACGAGATTAATAATCTTAAACATTTTTCATCCCTTTCAACTTGAAATAAATCGCGTTATCTATTTAAACAGAAATCTATTAATCGTCTCTAATATACCCGAAAGTATATCATCTTGAGCTTTCGTTTGTTTACAAGGAATAACGCAAAACCTCTCGTATCTTTCCTTTTAAGCTAATCACGGAGAAATTAATCGATTATCGCGACTTTAATTAAGTCAATCCCTAGTTATAACAAGGAGGATTTTTTTTAGCTACCTCCATTGGGACTTGAAATGGTCCCTTTCCGAATTCAATTGTATGTGATATGCACTGTAAATATGATAGTAGTATTCCGATGTATCTATATGTATCAATAGAGTATGGATAGATTATGATGAACGTGTAAATTGTCGTAATAAATCCGATGTGATTTAGATAGCCTTTATCTCTCTCTTTCTCTCTCTCTCTCTCTAATTATCTATCTATTAATAATCTAATATTCTGTTTCATTTCTTTTTTTTTTCAAATCGTAGTAAACAAAGAAGTATCAATGCTTCTTGCTGAGTATCTTTCTTGTTGAATATATACAACTGAATATATATGTATATACAGAATATTTCGTACATATATATGCATATACTTAGTGAATGTGTGTATATGTATATATATATACATACACATACATATATATGATGAATTCATTGAAACAGCTTCATTATTTATTTTCTTATGTGATAAGAAATTGTAACACATGAATGAAACAAAGGCAACATCTACCGTCATTAATGGATTTTTTTACTACATTTGTGTGTCTCTTTGCTTTTTTTTTTTCAATACGACGATACGTCTCGTTATAACCGAAAGAACACTTGATGACATATATAAATAAGAAATTCTAAGAACTTGCATGAATCGCATGAATTTCGCTGATTGTCCATATTAATAATCTCATACAGCGATTTATAACGTATATTTCATTACAAACTCATTTACAGACTATATCATTTTTATTTCATTTTAGTATCTTATTTCATTTTTTTTTTTTTTTTATCGATATCTTATCGCCACGATTATTTTAAATTTATTTATTTGAATAGATCTTATCTATCTATCGTGGATTTATTCTTTTAATGAAATTTTTCATAAATGCAAAGATAGGAATGAATATGATAGGTTCTTTCATAATTGGAATAACGTCAGATATTAAATGTTTTATTTATTTTTTTTTTTTTTTTTTTTTTTGCTTTTTAAATTATTAAGTACGATCACATTATCAATAAAAAAGAAAAATTAAAGATAAGTTTTTAAAGATAAGCGTGAAAACAAATTGATATTATTCTATATAGAAATGCGTTAGATAATTGATGATTACTCTTACGAATAAATGATAACGTGTCGAAGAATATATAATATTTCCTATAAAATTAATTAGTTAACACGTTCTTTTTCGTTTACATTTAAAATTAGAGAGAAGTTACTCGCTCAAATAATTTTTTTTATTATTCAAATTTAAGCGTAACATCGATTGTAAAAAAAAAAAAAAGAAAAGAAAAAAGGAAAATATCACATCGTTGTTTTTAATAAAACGATCCTGATTTAATTTCATTGATCTTTCTGCGTTAAATCGTAACTCGTTAGATCGAACAGCTTGTGATATAACGAAAACATAGTTTCGTAATAATAATAATAATAATAATAATAATAATAATAATAATAATAATAATAATAATAAATAAATAAATAAATAAATAAATAAATAAATAAATGAATAGACAAGAGAAAAGTAATGAAAAGCTTACGTAGCCCGAACATTTTCTAATGAATGGTTGATTACGAATGTAATTCTACATGCGATAATTAATTCCAAGTAAGACGATTAAGCGGTGGCCTCCTCCTCTTCGCCCCTCCGTCTTTCTCCCGTCGATAGATAGAGACGGTAAAGCCAATATTTCCACAACGACGATGTCATAAAATATGCATGGTACCGTTCAAAAAAAAAAAAAAAAAAAAAGGAAAAAAGAGAGAGAAAGAAAAGAAATGAGAAAAAAGGAAAAAGGAAAGAAAAGAAAGAAAAAGTAAAGGAAAGGAGATAAAACGTAGGAAAGTATTGTTCTAGGTGCATAAATCTTTGCGAGTAGTAACGCACGAACGAATATTACAATTCACGATATTTCCTTTTTACGTGACACAGCCTAGTGGATTTTAATAACGGTGGCATATAGATCAGAAGAAAAGTACGTAGAGGAGGTAGAGGAATGAATGTGTGAATATATCGGAAACGATTGCGAAAGGGTAAAAAAGAAAAGAAAGAAAAGAAAAAAAAATGAAGAAGAAGAAGAAAAAAGAAATAATAATCGCGTGAAGATCGTTTGGAATTGATCATAGATTACATTTGAAAGCAGTCTTTGCTTTAGAAGTGCTAAGCGATTTTGGATTGTCAAAGGGTAAAGGTTGTAGGAGACGTGCCGCGACTTGCACATTATTGAGACGCGAAAAGAGATTAAAAACGACTTTTTTTTCGTTTTTTTTTACTTTTTCCTTTTTTTTTTATTTATTTTTTTTTTTTCCAAAGGATCGCTTCCATTGACTGGGGGTGCATTGCGGCAAGTCCTGAATAATGCATGAAATTTGTACCCTAGAATCGAATCGCTTCTCGTCACACCAACGGTACGAGACGACAAGAGAACGGGCATAAATCTAAATAATTTCAACCCTCGAATTTTTATTATTCCTATGACTACGCGACGGGTTCTCGTCGTTGAATATGCATATGTCGCTTTCCACACTTCGCTCGAGTGTGTTCTACCTTTGTGTCAAAACACTTCGTGATACCTAGAATCAGCAGCATCATCTCTTGATATCCCGATCTCCATTTTACCAGCTATTCATAACGCTCGAGATAATCCATGGATTCGTTGATTCCCTTATCCCTTTTTTTTTACTCTCTCGAGGATACTTCCTTCGCAAAAGATCTCTTTATTCTTTATTAATATTATGAACGTTAAATGTAACGCGAAACGTTCCTGTCAGCCAAGAAAAGACGCATAGCTCGTAGATCAAAGAGAAACTCTAATATCGAAAATTTACAATGTCCATCATTATTCACTCGTGGAATCTCGATAAATCACAGACAGGATTAACGAGCAGCGAAGATGACACTGAATCCCTTGGATTCTCCGTACCTCCTTTTTCCTTCGTCTTCCCGTTCACAAGACCGATGAAATATAGCCAACAACTTTTCTCATATTTGAGAGTTTTCTTGAGAACCATACTGTACCATGGAAGAGAGCGGTGTAAGCAGGAGGGAAAATTATGAAGTGGTTGGGACGAGTGCTATAACGTAACACCAAGTAGGGTGAAGTTACCGAGTGTTTATATCCAGAAGCCTTCCTTTTTCTAAAAGTTATATTCCCTTTTTCATGACCTTTTCTTTCTTTTTTTTTCTTTTACACCCGCAATCATGTAAATCCAACTTTCACTTTCGTCCTTCGTATCTTCGCATTAAGATGTCGCATATCCTTTTTTTTTTTTTTTTTTTTTTCTTTTTTTTTCAAATTAATCGAAATATAATATCTCCGATTTTTATTTCGATAAGCGAGACTTATCTATGGGAAATGAAAAGTAAACGAATATGTGCGTTACGAAGATAAAAGCAATGGAAAAAAAAGAAAGTATATACATATAAATAAATAAAAGAAAGAACAAACTCGTGTATTTGAAGTTTTTTCCTTTATGTTTTTTATTTTTATTTGTTTATAATACTGCACAATGTTGACTTCTGAAACTTTTTCTTTAGCACACTTTGCATAACAATTTTATTTAAAAGTATAATACAGAGTGCATCTACACATTAATTTGTACAAACTAATCTTTACAAAGTTTACTAAAATCCTTTATCTATCAGTAAACGATATGTAACAACCAATGCGAATAGAAAAATACACGATGATTGTTACGCGTTTACTTGGAAATTCGCATGTAACGAGATATATGAGGTAAATGCTATAACAAACTTAGGGCAAATCTTCGGTATATATAATTACATATTTTTACAATGAATTGTATTTCCTATTTTGTAAGATATATGATTAAATTGGACTATAAATTGATACTGAGCAAAATTATATGAATCAACATATGATATTATGTTTGTTAAATTGAAAGAGCTTTACCACATTAAAAGATCACGAATTCTACGAGTATTTGGCAGTTCATATTTAATTATTTTCTAATGCTATTTATTTTGTTTGTGCAGAAACTCTTTTGCAAATTTCATTAGTATATTCGCTGCATTTTGCAGTTCCTCCAAGATCACCAGTCAAATATTTGGCTTCTTTGATAGTGTCATATGCAGCATTTTCTATAATTCGCGCATGATCGTTTAATCCCATATATTTTAACATCATTACAGACGATAATAACAACGCTGTAGGATTAGCTTTATCTTGACCCGCAATGTCTGGTGCAGTTCCATGCACCTATATTATGAATAATAATTTTAATTAAGCTGTAAAACGTAATATTTGTAAAAAAAAAAGTAAATAAAATAGTTCGGAACATACCGATTCAAAGAGAGCACCATTAAGGCCAATATTTCCACTAGGAGTAAGTCCAAGACCGCCTACAAGTCCAGCACACATATCTGATAAGATATCACCATAAAGGTTGGGCATGACAAGAACGTCGTATTGACTTGGATCTTGTACCATATTTAAGCACACTGTATCCAAATACTTTTCTTCGAATTTTATGCTTGGGAATTTTTGAGCAGCATCCCGACAACATCTAAGGAATAACCCGTCAGACATACGCATAATATTTGCTTTATGTACTGCGGTTACCTATAACAAGATACAATCTTTGAAATATCATCTGCAATCATTATTAAATTAATTTTTATTATTGAAGACAGTCTTACCTTTTTTCTATTATTATCCTTAGCATATTGAAAAGCAAAATCTGCTACTCTACTAGATGCTTCTTCCGTGATTAATTTAATACTTTGTACAACACCTTCTACAATCTCATGTTCTATACCTGAATATTCTCCTTCTGTATTTTCTCTGATTGTTACTACATCTACATTATCGTACAATGTTTTATATCCTTCCAAAGAACGACATGGTCGTACATTAGCATATAAATTGAATTCTCTACAAAAGAAAAATAATTGAGTTTATTGATTTGTGAAAATATATCATTCAGATTCAATCATGAAAATAAACATGAATGATATTACTCTACAAACATTGCTTAAAGTATATCAAATAAAATGATGCTATCTATATTTGACTTGATGTTTTTGATTACATAACTACAGAATTATTAAAAGCAGCTGTGTTAAGAAGTAGATAATATTCTCAAATAATTAAGGTTAAAATTATACTATATTTGATTACACAATGATAAAAAGAAACTCACTTTCTTAATGCAAGGTTTAAAGATCTGTGACCTTTTCCTATTGGAGTCATGAGAGGTCCCTTTAAACCAATTTTATTTCTATTAACCGAATCAATAGCAGCTTGTGGAATGCCAAATTTTCCATCTGGACCTTTTACAGGTGTTACATCCACTGATTCCCATTCTATTGGTACCTGTCATTACGGTGAAACATATTATTACAATACGTAATATTAAATATAATTGAAAAATAAGCTTATATACTTTTTATAAAAAAGCCACCTATATTTCTTGTATAAATATATTAAACCACTGTAAAGAATTGTGGATTGTATATGTGTACATGAATATATATATATATATATACACACATATAAAGATTCAATATGGATTCTCCTGATATGACATAACACCCTGAACACATACACTTGAATAGCTTAAAAAAAAAAAAAGATAAATAAATAAATAAAATGATTTAAAGGGGGAAAAAAGCAAAAATATATATATTTTTTTACTTTTGGTAAGAGCTATAGTAAGAACACATTAAATAAACCTATAATTGGATTAACCTGTATAAGAGAAAGATTAAAATAAACGCTATAAGAGGTTAATGCTACGACAAATTGGGTCACCTTGCAAAATATAAATTAATATTGTTCTTTAAAAAAAACAAATATTTATTGTTAAGAACATTCTTGTGTTATCTAATATTTTGAGAGAGAGAGAGAGAGAGAGAGAGAGAGAGAGAGAGAGAGAGAGAGAGAGAGAGAGAGAAAGAGAGAAAGAGAGAGAGAGAATTGAAAGACTCGTAAAATCGACGAGACACTAGTACGTTAAAAAAAAAAAAAAATAAAATAAAATAAAAAGGTATATACCTATATACATATGCTTGTGCCTTACCTTCGCAGCATCAAAAATCTTTTGCACAGCAATGGATATTTCTGGGCCAATTCCGTCTCCTGGTATAAGGGTACATTTACGAAGATTACTGCAGAAGCGTACATTGCCAATTTTTGGTGAGATCTGTCCTCGGAAAATCCAGAAAACGATTCAATTCTATGCGATGACATTTTATCAGTTTTGTTATTTCACATTTATATGAATGGAAAGGATAACATTGTGATATATATTTACTAAATAATGCAAATGGAATTCTTGAAATATATTGAAATCTTGGAATATATAGAAGACGATTAGTCTTATGAAAGGAGTAGACGAATATATAGACCATGCAAAAGAAGTATTCTAACCTTTCTATTCGAAAATATGATAATATTAAATAAACGATACAATAGTTAATAAATAGACTTTTGAAAGGTATGTGTTAACTTACTGCTTTTCGTATCCACTGGGCTGCCATTATCTTAAAGTAAACTTTTATATAAAAAAATGAACCTCTAGTATAGAAACGCAGCTGCGCACGTCAGAAGAGTCGCAAAGCAAAAGCAAAAGGAAAAAGAACGAACGAACGATTCTCATTGGTCGACGTATCTCGATGTCTTCTGCTATTCGGAAACGGAAGATAGCGGACGATATTTGTTTAAAGATGAACGGTGGCTCCACGGCATATGTTTGAATTAAAATTACATTTGCATCATTATGTTTTGTAAAACAATAAAAACGAGCTTATAAAACAAGGTGATAGAAACGTTTATAGGTTATTTCGAGATAAGTTTTACAGTTTGATCTTTGGAAAATGTATCAGTTACGATATGAATAAATTCAAATTATAATTGAAATAAAAATTATTATTTCCCGCTGTAATAGCTATCTTTAAATTCGATCAGTAATTGGTCGATGAAATTGAGAAACTTGCAATTTCATTCTAACTAATGATTTTATCGGAAGTTAAGAAATCATTTTAAAACTTTAATGATAATAGCGTTAGTTAATACGTGGAAAAAAACATAATCGATATTGTTTATCTTATCGCGCTTAATACTATATATATATATATCAATTATAAGAAAATCTTTTGTGAGTTTTCATCATATCGTATTAATACTTTATAGTATTTGTAAATTTGCTTTTGAATTCATTGGTTTCCGGGATTTGATAACTTCCGTTGACAGCCATTTTATAAGACGCTTCTCGTGCTCGCGTATGTTTGCTTCTATTTTCAGTTTGACTATTTTGTAACCTCAGAAATTTAGATAGATTATCTAGAACTTCCTTTGTTAATCGTTATTTCAATTAAATAACAAGGATGATCAAAGTGGAGGAGTAAGTGAAACAATGAATATTTTTTCAAACATCTTCATGAAAATTTTATTGTCGGCATGTGATATACCATTTTATTATTAATATTAACCGTTCCCATTTATATTATCGTTTTATGTAATGATATTATATCTTGTTTGCATTTAAATTAAATTGTTATTTGTAGATGTTGATTCAAAATATTATTTATAATTAAGCTTTCTTTGTTTTATATAATGGTGGAATGATTTTATATTAATTAAGTGATATTTTTCATTTCATATTCAATATTCTTTTAAACAACAGAACACAAATTCCAAATGACGATGAAAGAGATAGGAGCAGAGAACGTGATCGGAATCGACGATCGGATAGACAAAATCGTATCAATTCGACTAGTCGTGATCGGAGTAGAGAAAGAAATGATCGTGGTGGCAGAAAAGCTTCAGATAGAAGAATTTATGTATCAAATATACCGTATGACTTTCGATGGCAGGATTTGAAAGATTTATTTAGAACTGAAGTAGGGAAAGTTGCACATGTCGAACTATTTACGGATGAAAATGATAAGCCCCGTGGTTGTGGTATTGTTGAATTTGAAGATGCGGAATCGGTAAAAATTGCTGTTGAAAAAATGCATCGTTATGACACAAAAGGAAGGAAATTAGTTGTGAAAGAGGTAGTTCAAGATGATTATGTAACACATTTAAATTGAATATCATATTACGAAAAAAATAAAACAATTTAATTGATTTATTAATAATTTATCTTTTTTAGGACTTTGATGTTGAGCGTGATAAATATGGTCGTCTAGCAACAGCTCGTAATAATGATAGACCAAGAGATGATAGGTTTAGAGATCCTCCTCGTCAGCAAGGAGGTGGTAGACAAAACATGCCAGCACCTAGTGGCAGTGGTGGTGGTGGTGGTGGTGGTGTTGGTGGCGGTGGTGGTGGAGGTGGTGGAGGCGGTGGTGATAATAAGTTTGGTAATACTTATGGTCTCAGTACACAATTCTTGGAATCTTTAGGTATTAATGGACCTTTGGTTACAAGAGTCTTTGTAGCAAATGTAAGTATATCTTAATGTTAATAAATATTTATAATAATCGTAAAATATATTACTCTTTATATTTTCATTATTCTCTTCAGTTGGACTATAAAGTAGATGAAAAAAAATTGTTGGAGGTATTTAAGTTGGCTGGTAAAGTTTTACATGTTGAATTGGGCAAAGATAAAGATGGAAAGTCTCGTGGCTTTGGAGTCGTAGAATATGATCATCCAGTGGAATCTGTACAAGCTATTTCAATGTTACACAATCAACAACTTTATGACAGACGAATGACAGTAAGGCTTGATAGAGCAAATGAACCAGATATGCCACCAAAATTACCAGAAGGTATGGTTTTTTCTTTTTTTTTTTATTGATATGACAAAGTTCCCATGTTGGTACATTTATACATTTCAATATAATTATAATTTAATATAAACTAGGTCTGAAGGGCATTGGAATGGGATTAGGAGCAGGAGGAAACAGATTAATGGATGTAGCACGAAATATTCCTAGTGTACAAGCCAACAATCCACCGGTTGTAAATCCTATCTCTGCTCCTGTTTTGGCTGCCGGTGCATTTGGTGCTGGATTAAATAACGTTGTACCTGCACAATTAGGTATGCCGTGAATTAACATCGATTAAACATAGACTTATATACAGATATATGAATGCATTTATTCACAATTATTTCTCTTCTTTTTAGCATCAGCATTGACAAATTCAAATGCAGCAGCACTTCAAGCGAGTCTTGCTGGTGGTTTAGGAGCAAACCTAACTACAAGCTCTTTATTGAATTCATCTTTAACAAATGAACTGGCTTCAAATTTGAATAGCTTTGGTGGTGGAGTTGGCGGTTTGTCAGGACTACAAGCATCTTTGGCTGGTGGTCAAGGAAATAATTCTTTTGCACCAAGAGGTTTATCTAAATTAGATAACGATATAGGATTTGGTGGCAACAATGCTTTTGGAAGTTCATCCTTTGGTGGTGGCAGAGATTTTGATGGAGGCTTCAACAGAGGGGATGGCGATCGTGTATCTGGTGGAGGTGGTGCATTCTCCGGAAATCAAGGACAAGGTGGAGGTGGTAACAGACAAAATGCTAACGGTTCTCGGCTGATGTCAGATACCATTCTTATAGGAAATGTAAGTATATTTTGAAAAATTTTATTTGACGCAATTAATATTATCAAAAATATCTGAGCATGTTATTGTATTTTTCGCTTCTTTTCTTGTAGAGTATAATTTAGAATATATAAAGTTCGAATAAAAAATAATAATACGTACTGTTTTGATTACAGTTACCTCCTAATACTACGTGGCAAATGTTACGTGATAAATTTCAAGATGTTGGTGAGGTCAAGTTTGCAGAAATGAGAGGTACAGATATGGGAATGGTACGATTCGTCTCTGAATGGGATGCGGAGCGAGCAGTGTGTATCCTTTATAAAAGAAAAACATCGTATTTTGTGTGTGTGTGTGTATATATATATGTATATATATATATACACTAACATTTTAATAATATACGAGTATTTTCCTTGATTTATATACTTTATAGCGATGATGAATCGGTCACGTATCGATGGCAGGACAATCGACGTACGCTTGTACTAACGAAAGAACTACTACATCGATCAAAGGTAACGCTAGTACGAATTAATATTCGCAGAATTTGATGCTTGACCATAACTTATTGATGCAGCTAGAGGAGACTGGGGTTTGCTATGTCGTCTGCAGCATTGTTCCGCTCCCGATGACAATACTTGAAATTCATCGTAGTTGTGTGGCAGAACGTAGGACAGTGAGTGAGAAGTAATCTGTCGTTGGAAGAACAACAGTCGTGTGTTGTATACCTGTTCAACGTTGAAACGCTCGTATTGATGGGCTAATGGTCAGCCTTCTTTGACGTAACCATCTTGTTCTAAATTCTACACCATCAGTTATCGTTCCTTTTTACAGTCGGAAACGTTCACTTCTAAATCAGCTTCTTCGAGTGATCGATATATAGTTTAGTTTGTTAGGTTTTAGGTTCGTAATGTTCTTACATAGTCCATAGGTTTTTTCAGTATGTAG
>NC_140815.1:4080000-4127500 GCF_050613455.1 Vespa mandarinia | reverse complement strand
TGGGAATATTTTAGTACGAATCGTTAAACTTACATGTAATATTATTTCCCTTGCGAGTTTGATGGATTTTTGTTATAACAATCGTTATAAATTATTCTTTCTGTCGTTTCAACATTTTCTATCTTTTTACACAAATTGTGTAAACTCTCACACAAGTTTGTCTTTCTATATATTTGTGTATGTATGTACGTGTGTGTCTTCCCGTGTGTATATACGCACTTGCGTGTTTTTAGGAACTTCAAGTTGGAGAAGAATAATTTTTTTTTTTTGCAATTTCACGATATTTTCTCGTAACGTCGACAGATCTGTTCGTGTTTTGAATAATCGAATCGTCGATTATGTACAGACATTTAAGGAAGTTTCTCTGATTTCTTTTTTTTTTTTTTTTTTTCTTTTTCTTTTTCTGATCTATCCAAATGTTTTTATATCAAGTAAAATGGAGGAGAGGATTGACGTACGACGATTTGATAACGATTTGATAACGATTTAATATCGCGTTTAATATAGACGAATACATTTTGTTATCGTATATATGTATTCACATATAAGTTATAAATTTCAGAAAAACTTATAATTTGGATTAAAAAAAACTAGGTAAGTTTGTCTCTAGTTTGAGCAATCATTTCATATGTCTCTGTTATTCTTTTAGGAAACATCATCCAGGTGGCATGTTTTTATCGAATGGTAAGTGATATATATATATATATATATATATATATATATATATATATATATGTATACACATACATATACACACACGTCTGTTCCCTTAATTTACGCGAAAAGTATTCATTTCATGCAATTTTTTTTTATGCGGATAAAGATCGCGATAATTCAGTTTGCTAGTATGAAAAAAAGAAAAAAGAAAATATAGAGAGAAAAAAAATCAGTATAAGCTATTATACTGAATATTTATTCAGCACGTACACATATAGGTTTATAAAGAGAAAAAACAATTATATAAGATATATATATATATATATATATATATATATATATATATATATAAAATAAAATTTCTACAAAAATGAAAATATAAGTTTTATTCGTTGTCATACGAAAATATATATCGTATTCGTTATCGCCGCGTATCATATATTTCAAAAATGATCAACTTTTTTTTTTTTTATCGCCTCAAAATCCAAGTGCTCGTTGTTATAGAGAGATTTCGTCTAAAGGAAAAATATAACAGAAAATATTTATTCTTGATATACATGCGTACATGTAGGTTTATAAAAAGAAAAAAAAAATCTACGAAAGATATATAATTGTAGAAAAAATTATAAAAATTCTACAAATACGAAAGTATAAAATTTATTCCTTTTTCTTCTTGTGTAACGTCTAATCAACATCTATATTTTCTTTTTTTTTTTTTTTTTAATTCGTTCAAAATTAAAGTATTTATTATAGAAATTCTCGTCATTATCTAACCCTAGGATATTGTCGACAACACAGTATAGGTATAATTCACGAAAGATTATTTTAGAGAATTATATATTTTCTAATCGTATAAAGTTAGATCGTTTAAACAAAGATAGGGTATATAAGTATCATGTAAACGATGGTATAATTTATCGCATAAATAAAAAAAAACGGGTGGCCGTATGTATATATATATTTTTTTTTTTTTTTTTTTTATAGGTAGTATATATTTAAGGTATTTAGAATTGAAGAAATAAACATATAAATATTTCGATTATATAATATATATATTTTTTCTTTTTTTTTATCACACCTGTATTTCCACAGTCTTTACATTATAAAACGGTTCAAGTCTTCTCGATAAATATGTAAGATTAAGAATTATATTTTTTCACAGAGGGATCGAGACAACGTTCCGCATAAAAGGTAAATATGTGAGAATGTGACTCTATTAACTAAAACAACTCGTTCAAACGGAGAATGCATAAAAAGTATATAAAAAGAACTGTATTCGTGGAAAAAAGAGAGAGAGAGAGAGAGAGAGAGAGAGAGAGAGAGAGAGAAAAACCAGTCAAATAAATAAGTGTAAATGTTTCGTTAGTGGATTTCTCACGATCGCATACATATTAAATTGCATTAGGTGCATCTATTGTTCGTCGATTTAAAAGAAGCACCTCTTCTAAACAACATATCTCGCATCTCGTTGCATTTTTCTATGTATGTATATATATATATATGTATGTATGTATGTATGTATGTATGTATGTTTATAATTTTTTTAATCTATCGTGTAAGTTTTATCACATTTGAAATAAAGGTATTATCAATGGCGCAAAAGCTTAAGGCTCGATGTAAATAACGATGTGTAAGTAAGTAAATTATGGACTTGGATTATACGCGCGATATCGTTTTTTTTTTCTTTTTTCTTTTTTTTTCCTTTTTTTATTTATTTCTTTTTCTTTTTTTTTTTCCATTTCCTCCAACGAAGATATCAATGAAAGATATATTTTGTCATTTCGAAATATAAATATTAGGTGTGTTGTTAAGAAATAAGAGCGACAAAAGAGTTAACGAACGCATCATCTAACGTAGTCTCTTTATCTCATTACTTTGCGAAATAGATCTCCCTTTTTTTTTTTTACAAATCATTCGAAAAATTTTTGTGCGTAATCAACGACGTGACTCTATTCCTTTTTTTTTCCTTTTCTTTTCTTTTCTTTTCTTTTTAATCAATATTATTTCCCGCCGATGTGTCCAACATGGAAAAATGCGTGTATATTAGAAATTTTCTGATCCTGCATATATTTATTTTTCGTTTTATACATTACTGATGGTAAAAATTCATTTTTCTTTTTTTCTAAGAGTACACAAGTTTAATTTAATATTATTACGTTTATCACGTTATCGCTAAAATATTCATATATCATCAATGCGGTGTTTTCCTAAAAGTTATGGCTTTTTTTTTTCTTATATATTTCTTTTTCTCCTTTTTTTTTCTTTTTTTTATTTTTTTTTTTTTTTTTTTTTTATTATTATTACCGCGGGGTTTTATGTATAAGGGCGGGGGGTGGGGGAGTAGGTTGAAAAGGCCTTTTGCCAAGTTTATCACGTTGCGAAAATCGAATATCTCTTTTAATCAATGGTCACAATATTTCTTATTTAATGACTTTCGTGTTATTCCATATTTTAATATAGTTCTGTTAATATAGTCAATAATATTAATACCAAAGAGAGATCCTTCAACTTGGAAAAAGACGTTTAAAAATTTGTTTTTAAGCTCGTATCAATTTTTATGAAGCACGACGATCGATTCTTGGCAAAAATATTCATGGATGGCAACACTAAAGTCGACAAGCGTAATACTTTAATCGAACACATTATTTTCGAATCTTTATTAATTATTATCTCCGCTGATCTTCAGCCATTAATTCGAAGAATTTACGAACGCTCTTTAGATACAAAAAAAAATAGAATAGAATAGAATAGAATAGAATAGAATAGAATAGTATAAAATAGAAAAAGAAAAGAAATAAATCAGAATTACTACACAAACATCACGAGTTCGTATTTATCATCACGCTGCACACGTCATACACTTGACTGCATACATCTGCGGTCATATCGTGCTTTCTGTTTCTTTTTTTCTTCCATTTTTTTTCTTTTTCTTTTTTTTCTTTTTTTTTTTTTTTTTTTTACAGTTTTCGCTTTTTATTTTTTACTGTCGTCATGCAATGCTTCATAAATTTTCGCCACTTGAAAAATACTTCACGAGAGTTGTTGTTAAAATACAATCATTTTCTTTTATCATCAATCATGCATTAGACATTTCTATTTCGCTTTTTGATCTTTTAATCAACGTTCGTTTAATTCGGATTATTAAGAGTATCGCAAAATAGAAAGAAAAAAGGAAAAGTAAAGAAAAGAAAAAAAGAAACAGGAAGGAAGAAAGAAAGAAAGATAAAAACAAAACGTCATTAGACAAAAATGATAAAGCGAAGAGTAGAACTTCGCAATATCTCATTAATAACAAATAGCTCGTTCTTTCGTATTTGTTTTTGTTAATGCATTTTAACAAACTCTTGCAAGTGTCCGGGCACGACTTCGTCAATTTTTTCGTCGTTACACCACCTTCTAATTACTTTAGCCGCTAAGCACGACAACGTGATGTATTTTAACGGGCTGATAGAGTAATAGTTTTGTTTGTTGCGTAATAAACTTTTGAAGGTTTTCTTATCTCTATTAACGGTATCGATATGAGCATTTGCATCGAGAAGCGCTACGGCAAGGTCTGGACGCCAAGGTAACGACATGGCCACCCAATGTAAAGCAGTGTTTCCATTCCTATCCCTCGAGTTAACATCAGCCCCAACTTTCAATAAAGCTGTAGTCAAGTGAGGCGAATGAAATTTGCAGACCGGATACCTTCCTACCAAAGCTACGTCGTCGCTATGTATTAATTGTAAGGCGTCGCGATCCTAAAATACAAAAAAAAAAAAAAAAAAAAAAAAAAATAGACAAATAAATAAATAAAAAATACAAAACGTATATTAATAACAAACAAGATTTACGATCAAACTCGATATGATAAAAGGGGAAGGAAGAAGAATGTAAATTTCTTCTTTAACTATTTCTAAAAAAAAAAAAGTATTACCTCTAATATGCTTAGAGACAATAGAACGATGATAATTACCTCTTTGCCCTTTGCGTTGATTCGAACCAAGTCGTAAATAGCTTTATGTATGGCCACATACTCGTATGTACCTTCTGCGGGCATGTCGCGCGTCATCAAACAAGCTAGATGCAAGGTTATTAATAAAATTCTGTTTAAAGATGTGACGTCGCGATCTCTAAGTGGAATTTTATCTAACAATTGTTTCCCCAATCTAACTTCTTCTATCTGAAACAGGATTTAATCGATGGGCATAAAAATTATTGATAAAAGGAACAATAGAAATGGAAGAGATAAAGGAAAAGATGATTGGGAAAGGAAGAGAAAGAAAGAGAAAGAGGGGGAGAGAGAGAGAGAGAGAGAGAAAGAGCAAGAGAGATTGATAAATATTAAAAAAAAAATTTTTTTTCAAAAAATAAACAAATAAAGATAAATATTTCCTTCGATTTACTTACAGCCTTTAAAAAAATTCGAAGTATCTCTTGTCTGTCAACAGGAGGTACTCTCCTTCCTCTACTAGTTTGTCTACCTTCCTCGCCGATCATGAAGCTGAAGAGTTCGGCAAAACTAAAGAAGGAACTCTGTGTCATCGGATTTAATGGCTCAAGCATCCCCTGTTGCATATCCAATGCATAATTCCATAGTTCTATGCATCGATCAAATTTTCCTGCATCGGCATAGACCGCTCCTCTGTAGCGAATATAGTAACTTGTATCTGGATGTGCCGGACCCAGAATTCTTTCTCTAATTACTAATGCCTGCATACGCATTTCGTCTGGGTCTGCCAATAGCTCATCCAGTTGTTCTGGTTCGCATATTTCTTGAGCAAAGTCATAGGCCGCTATTAAGGGTAGAGGCGATGGTTTTGATATTACAACGTCGCTTTGATATCTAAAGGAAATTAAAGAAGTAATTAAATTTAAATCGTATAAAGTTTCACGACGTTCGTCCATTGTGAATGGACAAAGAAAAATGTAACTCGATCGTTCTTCAATTATCTTGACTCTCTTTAACATCCAATTAATATCTCAATTAACTCACTTCAATTTTTTTTTTCTTTTTTTTTTTTGTTGTTCTTTTTTATCGTAATATTAACTCTTTGCGGTTGTAATATTTTTTGTACGTGCTTTTTCTTTTTTTCTGTTTGTTTATTACTTTTTTCTTTTTCTTTTTCTTCTTTTCTTTTGTTTTTTTCTTTTTTTGTTTTTTAATATAACATGAATACTTCGTCGTGGTCGGAATTATTTTTATCAAACACGAATCGAGATACCCTGGATTCAATCAATTATTGCCGTATAAAATTAATTTTATCGAAATATCATATTTTCCAGAGAAATTTACTTTCGGTGAAATTCATATTCTCGGTTTATGTACGTTTGTAATTTTACAACCGACGGATATAATATTTCATTGACCTCAATGTTTTATTTCAATTGGAACGGAAAAATTGCTTTGTTCGATCTGAATTATTCTGTTATAGACAACTAGGAAAGATTAAAAATGATTTGTCTGAAAAAAATTTATCCTCTGACCGCAAAGAATTAATACCTAACTGAATCATAACATTTCTAATGAATTTATTAACGAATCTGATCACTCAATCTTTATTCTTTATAACAAAAAAAAAAAAAAAAAAAAAAAAAAAAAAAAAAAATAAATAAATAAATAAATTGATTTTACCTATCGTCCATGGCGCGTTTCCAAAAATTAAGAGCACCGACCATGTCCCTTCTCTTATCGACATACGTTGCACCTAAAAGTTCCAATGCATCTATGCGTTCCTCGCGTTTTATTATTTCAGGAATTCCAATTAGATATTCCACGATATCGGTGTTGCCTGTGGGGAAAGAAAAAAATAAAGAGAGATTATTGTTTGTAGGATTATTCTTTGAATACTTTGCCGATCAATCGATCATATAAAAGATCATATAAAATATTTTGCTCAAAAAGACACATTATGCTCCTTTTTTACTATAATCAAGATATATATATATATGGATTTAAACAATTTTTGAATAAGTAATTAAATATCTATAATAAAGATATACGACATGAATGAAAACATGACATTGATAGTCATGAAATTTATGAAAATTCTGAAAGAAAAATAAAAAAAGAAAAAAATACGGTAGTATATAATAATAAGTCAACAGTAGAAGCAAATATTGTTTGATTGGCAAAGCAATAATAGGAATTGATCAATATGGAAAGGATTTTCATTAACCTGTTACCGCTGCTGCCAGAAGTGGTGTCATACCAAAAGAATCAACGTCCATTTGAGCACCGTGTTGAACGAGCAATTTAAGGATTTCTAAGGATCCACTTTCTGCACAATCGTGTAACGCAGTGTTACCTCTGACTGATTTCCTATTGACATCTGCGTTCCAAGCTAATAGTAACTTAACAATGTCGATATGGCCTCTGTAGCATGCTATCATCAAACACGTGTGCCCATGACGATTCGCCATTTCTATGTCTGAAAAATGAGAATACGTTGTATCGATCGTTCTTTGCCGTGAGAAAAGCTTTACAAAGTCTACAAAAAAAAAGAGAAATGAAGGAAAAAAAAAAAATAAATAAATAAAAACAAAAAAAAATTTATCGTAAAAACGAAAGAGCAAGGATTTAATTTCTTTCGTGATTTCTCTTTTTACCTGCACCATTCTTGACCAAGAATCTAATAATTTCATAATGTCCATCAAAACAAGCAGCCCTTAATGGCGTCGAATTTGTTTTCGTCGTCGAATTTACGTTCGCCCCTCGTTGCACTAGCAATTTCACTAGTTCGATGTGACCGGCCGCTGCTGCACACCACAACGGTGGCGCACCTTCTATGGTTTCGCCATCAAAAACAACTGAAGTAAAAATATTATACATCCTTATCTAAATCATTTATATTTTAAATAAGAAGATAATACACTTGTCTGATACACGTCCATTATTAGCAATTTATTATTAAACTATATTCGTTTCTTTCTCTTTTTATTTTTTTGCTTTCATTTTTTTTTTCATTTGATCCAATCCAACAAACTGTATTATCTTTTTCTTTTATGTGGTCTAATTAAAACATTAATACAGATAATGCAATAACAAGAATTATGACAGTTATCAATGTGCCGTTAACAATAATCGAACGTTTCTTGATTCGAGACTAGAATAAATGGTTTTTTTTTCTTTTTTTTTTCTGTTTTTTTTTTTATGTTTCTCAATCTTTCATCGTATAAATCCAATTAGTATAAATGATTGTTCATGTCATTTAGAAGAATTTTTTATGAGTTGTATCAATACACGGTATTCATTCCGAGATTGCAAAACAAACATGACGCATAAGCGACGTGTGAAAAATGATTATTTTTTGCAAAATTCTCTATGATCTCTTTTTTTTTTTCTTCTTTTTTGTTACCTGAGCCGGGTTGTTCTATGTCTGCCCCACATTTTACTATGAGATATTCTGCTACATCGTAGTGCCCATTTCTACAGGCCATAACCAATGGTGTAGCCCCATGGGTCGTAGTGCTGACTAATACTTCTACCTCATGTTTATCCCGGCGCTCCAACAATCGCTATTGAAAAAGAACGAAAATATTTTGTTAAATTCTTTTTTTCTTAGTTTTAGTTTTTCTTTTCTCTTTTTTTTTTTTTTTATCGATCAATTACATACATCAATAAAATGTCAATTCGAAATTCGAATATATTTCAGGAATGTCGTCTACAAAAAAAAAAAAAAAAAAAAAAAGAAGAAAATAAAATTGAAAATCAACAATTTTTAATAGTATTTGTAAATGAATTACAAAATATTCGTTTAAATAATTCTAAAAAAGAATTCGTGTTTAGCGAGAAAATTTATAAAGTTCTGTTTATAATGCTACAGAAAATATGACATAAAGATCGAGTCAATCTCAGAATGAATCTTTCGAGTTTAGTTTTATGAATGGATAACTTAATAATTTACAAGAATTATTATATATATATATTTTTTATATATTAAAATCGATTAACATTTCATTAGCAACTCAAAAACTGTATAATAATAATAACAATAATAATAATAATAATTTCAATTAATTAAATTTTTCTTTAGATCTTTTAAATTCGAGATTTGTAAATATTCAAATTAATTAGCACTTGTATTTTTATTTTTTTTTCTAATTTTCTCTTTAAGTTAACAATCAATTTGAAACATTTTGTCAATAGAAAATGATGTAACGTTAAAATAAATTTAGGAACATTTTATTCTTTATTTAGGAATATTAAAGATTAGAAAGATCGATAGTAATAACAAAAGTTTCTTTAGTTGTCAAAACTTACATTTGAAAATACGTTACCCGTTTTGAAGATATGTAATTGAGAAATGATATTCGAATATACGAAGAGAACTAGAGGGTTTTATTTTTTAGTTATTATGTGCGATTTTAACAAGTTTTCAAAATCGACTAACAAAGTCTACGGCTTAAATTAAATATCATCTAGGATGTCACGTGCTAGTTGTGTCCATGTATATAATTGGTATTCAAACTCTTTTCAACGACGATATAGAGTTAAGCATAGGAAACGTAAAAATGGTTGTTCTCTTCTCTTTTCATGCGAATAATAAATATTTAATATATGCCTTCTCTCCCCGTCTCTTTATCTTTATCTTTATCTTTGTCTTTGTCTTTGTCTCTCTCTCTCTCTCTCTCTCTCTCTCTCTCTCTCTCTCTCTCTCTCTCTTTCTCTCCCCCCCTATCTCTCGCTCGCTCTTATGCACGCGCGCGTTCACAAGTATATTTCTTTCGCGTAGAGATGTTCACTCTGACTTCTTTCAATTTGTAATGACCGTTTCGTCTCCGAACGAGACCTTCTTAAACGTTCTTTCTTCTTTTTTTTTTTTTTTTTAATTTTCTTATTCTCCTGCAAAACTTCTTTTTCTCCTACGAAACTTCTTTTCCTCCTTTATATTTTTACAAACTTCCTGTTTTTTCTCCCTCCTATTATGAAGTCACAATCACATCTATTTATCTCAATCAAAAATCATTATTTCCTTGTTGAAAAAAAAGAAGAAAAAAAAAAAAAAACCAAGAAAAAATTATACCGAACGAAAGATGTCGTTTATATGTTATTTTTCTTTTCTTTTCTTTTCTTTTTTTTTTTCCCCGCCTTTAATACACGATAAACGCTTTTCATCAGTTTAACGTGAGGTAACGAAGTAAAGTTATGAGCGAATAAAAAGGATTTAAAACAATATTATTATTTTTAGATAAACGAAATAAGGACTTTTTTTTCGTCGTTGAGTTCGCATTTATTTATTCATTTCATTTCATTTTATTTTATTTTATTTCAATTGATTTTACCTATTTTCTTTTTCTTTGAACGTACACTTTAAGCGCGTAATGTTTATATGTACTTATTTAATAATACGTCACGGATCGAATTTTACATTTTATTTTTTTCTTTTTTTTTCTGTTTCATTTTCTTTTTATATACCACAGACAGAGCGCGTAACATTTGACATTATAATTAAATTATGCAAAATATTTCTATCTTTTATTAATGTTGCATTGAACTAATGTATTGAATTAATATAAAAGTCATGTGAATCTTTCAATGTGAAATTTCAACGATGATTGGCTATAGGTTATCTCATAAGTTAACTATAAAAAATTAAAGGAAAAATTCTTTCTGTCATGGGTATATCGTAAGAATTCACACAAAAAAAAAGAAAAAGAAAAGAAAAGAAAAGAAAAGAAAAAAAAAAGGAAAAAAAGAAAAGAAAAGAAAAGGAAAAAAAAAGAAAAGAAAAGAAAAGGAAAAAAAAAAGAAAAGAAAAGAGAGAGAGAGAGAGAGAAAGAGAGAAAAAAAGAAAAGAGAAAAAAAAACAAACAAAATAATAATTTATGCAAATTAGAAACGCTCGTTTTGTTTTTCTATGTTCAGACAAAAGAAGGCAAAACTTTTCAATACACACACGTATGCACAGACTATTGCGGAAAGAATATTAATTCGTATATATACATATATACATACATATATATATATATATATTATATATATATAACTATATGTACATATAAACACACACACACATATATATATGTTTATATATATATATATAAAAAAAAAAACGGAGCAAATCCTCACGCGAAGCCGCTTTGTCACCGACTGACCGAGTGGAACCCCGGTTAACACGCGCTCCTCTTGGAGAAATTACGCTTCTCCTCCACCGTCTCCTCTCCTCCTCCACCGTTCGTGGGACGTGCTGGTCCCGTTAAACGTATACAATCAGTGACATTGGGCCCACCAACGACTAACAAACTAAAATATTTCTTTGATACTAACGATGATTGAGAGAAATGGTGAAGGTAAAGAAAGTTTGGTAGAAAAGTAGAGAAAAAGTTTCAAGGAAGAAAAAGATGTTGCATTTTTACCACACCATTTTATTTCTTTTCCTTCTATCTTTCTCTCTCCCTCTACCCCCTCCCTCTATCTCTCTCTCACTCTCTCTCTTTCTTTCCTCTATAGGGCGCTAATGATCCCGTTATTCCATTGACCGATTTTCTTTTTCCAGAGTCACCTTTTACGCATCTCCCCCTTTTTTTCTTCTTCCTTCTCTCTCTCCCTCCCTCTCTCTCTCTCTCTCTCTCTCTTTCTCTTCGTTTTTACTCTCTCCGAAATCATCTCATCTCATCTCCTTTCTCCTTCCAATCTTTCTTTCGACCTTCCTTTTAGTCGAATGTAGGTAAGGAGGACAATCGAGGCCGAAAATCTTGGTCCTAATGAAATGTAAGAGAGGCAATACGACGATATCATCATGATCGTTCCTTGGTCGACGAACGATCGAAGAAACGAAGTGATTAAATTCGACGAATAAAATTGACTAATATGTTAATGTCGGTTCTTTTATTAATAGCTTTTAGATATTAGTAAAAAAAAAAAAAAAAAAAAAAGCAGTCGTCACCGATCGCTTTTATATATAGGATATTATATATAGAATATATTCATATCGGTGATATCCAGAAAATTAATTGTTTTTAATTATAAATTATGTACATTTGCGATTGAATGGATTCCCATTTGGTGGTGTCGTTATTGATCACATGTTTTTCCTGTTCGCCGATGACAAAGTACGTAAAACGCGTTTTTATAAATATATTCTTTTGAACATAATGTCTGACTACAATAGCTCATGAATGCGACTTTAAATATATTATTTTTGATTTTTATATTTAATTTATTCCGTTGCCTGTGGTTGAATTTATACGTAGTTCAACCACTTAAGGATTAAGATCGATCAGGCATTTTCTAAGAAAAATAATTTATACTTACATTCAATGAATATGCTTAGTTAAGTAGCTACAAAAGAGAGGACTTTATGTAAAATTTATATGATCTTTCATATCACGTTCGCTCGTTATGTTCGAAATTGATTATGTTAATTGCATTCGACTCATTTAACGTCGTAGTTGTTTAATTCTAACGCGTATTACTGATTACAAAACGTTATAATCTTATACTCCTATACGTGAAGATGAACAATGTTGTAATTGATAATTTGACAAAGAGGATCGATCGAAATTCGAATAACGCGTGAAATTTGTTCCGTTTTAATCGAGTTAACACGTTACCGTTAGAATTCGACAAAAAGGAGGACGAGCAATTGCTTCATATTTTGTTTTCTTTTTTTTTTTTTTGCTTTTTTTATGTCAGTTCTCAATAATTTGCAAAACTTTAAAACCAATCGAAGAAAGGAGGATAAGGTTTATTGGTACTTGGAATTCTTTTTTGCTTCTACCTTTCTTTTCCTTCCTTTCTTTCTTCCTTCCTTCCTTTTCTTTTTTTTTTTTGTTTTTTTTTCTGTTTTTTTTTTTTACTTTTTTACAAAGTGACCCACTAAAAATTTTTACCTTCCTTTAAATTAACAACGCGAGTGTATATAACAACCGAAGCGTAATTTATTGCCAAGAGTATAAAATTGTTCTTCTAGGACGATTTATACGGTTTGGTTTATTAGGTAATAAAAGGTACTGTGAATATCTGGTTACACTTGTAACATCAACCCGGAAACATCATTCTGGAATTTAAATCGAATAATGGCGTGTCTTGTAAGAACGTTATATTAGTATTAGAGAAGTTCATTATTTTTCCATCGTTAGTAGTTTTTTTCTATATATACTTTTACATTTGTACAGTTTATATTTTTGACCTTTAATAGTGCTTTTAAATATTTTTGTAGAATCATCGTTAACGTTTATCAAAAGTATTGAAAATGCAAACTCATTCGACAAATACGACCTACTAAACGTACGACACATAAAAGGTGAATGTTGATAAAATTGCATAGCCTTTCAAATATTTTATGTTAGATGTGTTTTCTATTTGACTAATTTTTCTTTTTTTTTTTTTTTTTTTTTACACGAGTGAAAATATTCATTTGTCATAAGTCGATGAAAAATCATTTGTTGTAGATCTAAAGATAATAAATTTGCAAATGCAATTGTTAAAAATTATATTCGATATATAATATCAATTATCAAATATGTAATATATTTGTATCGACTGATTTCGTCAATAACGAAAATAATTTTTTTATTACAAATATAAATAAATAAATTAAAAATAATTATCATAATAATTAAATATTTTATAAATATTTTTATAATAATTAATTATTTTATGTGACTGGGTAATTATCTTATTAATTACAACTGATTAATAATTATTTTATAATCTTATATTTTACTATTATTTAAAGGGCCTGTTTGAGATAGTGAAAAATAAAAATATGAAGTATTTTCAAAATTAAAAAAAAAAATAAATAAATAAATAAATAAATAAATAAAAATTAATAATTTATTTTAAATATAGTATAAAATAAATGAAATTATTTGTAATAATTAATTATATAGTTATTTAATTATAAAATATATTATTTATTAATTTATTAATATAAATATAAATAAATATTTTTATTACAAATAAAATAATAATGATATCTTACACAATGAAATTGATGTAACAATCGATAATACAATTTAGAAAATACGACAAATTTCATAATGATATTGATGTAAACCTCTTAAAAAATATTTTAATAATTTATAAGAATATATGAATAAAAAACAAAACCGAACGATTGAATTATCAATAATTATACGGATTGATGATAAAATTGCGAAAGAAAAGAAGGGAGTTAGAAAAATAAAAGAAGTAAAAAAAGAAAAGAAAATAAAAAATAAAAAAAAAATAAAAAAAAATATATTGACAATGCAGAATTAAAATCACCGATATAAATTTGACAATTCTTTTGTTCTGCTTTATCATATAAGAGACAAAAAACTATATCGTATTTATTACACTTCTGTCGTTATAAAATATTAACAACACGAAATAAGAACATAAATAATGCGCGATTATTTTATATAATAACACATGTTCGAACAATGGTGGGAGTTAGTACAACTATCTATGCGGAATGAATTGGGTAAGAACGTAGCGTGGGATTTTGTTTTTCTTTTGCAAATATATACAGGATGTAAAAATACGTATTCGCATTCGATTACATCGAGAAATAGCAAAGAAAAAGTTTTTATATATATATATCGAAGATAGGTACCATCCTTTTGTCTTATTAGTTTTTTTTTTTTTTTTTTTCTAACAATTAAATGAAACGGGAGCAATCCAACTGATGTTATTACGAGCTCATGATTTATGCAATTTTTCGTGTCTCATGTATTATGCTCTATAATTGACATTTTAAAATGAAATTTCAAGAAAACAATTTTCTTAACTTCGCGAAACAACAAGCTCTGACAATCATGTTAGTAGGACATGTTTAATACGAACACGACGAAAGGATTTTATGTAACACTGAATTTAAAATAATATAATGTCTTTCAAGATATTTAAAGAAAATCTGCCTATTTCATGTTAATCATTTTCCAAATAATATCTATTTAACAATTAGTTAAATTGCATTATGATTTTTATCTTATTTTTAGATCCGTCATCTTCTCAAGTATTTTTTCTCTCTTTTTTTTTCTTTTCTTTCTTAATATCCATATGCATGCTCGGTTTTTTTTCTTCTCGTCTTGTATATACAATGACGTCCGTGAAAAAAAAAACGGAACAAAGCTCTCGTTTGAATAAATATATTTTCTTCGTTAATATATATTTTTTTTTAACGTCATACGACGAATTTACGTCATACGACAATTTGCGAGATCACTCGAAAATATTGATTTATCATTTATTAATAAATATACGAGGATACGATATATCTCGAATATTAAAGAAAATTTATATAATATATATATATATATATATTTTTTTTTAAATATAATATAATTTCAATATTTGTCAGGAATAATCGAACTGTTTGTATTAGATTTTTCGTTTTGTTACATTATAAAAAAAAAAATTATCAGATAATATAGATTACTTTGAAATATACGATTATGTTATTTTCGTAAATGTCCACTTCATTTCTCTAAAATTATTAACAATAATCAATTGACGGAATAACTATGGTCAAGCAATTTTCTTCATTCATCACGAATAAAAATGTATTATATACATATGTAAATATGTATTCGTATGAACTAGGTTTATGACCAAAGTTACGTTTTAGCTATTTGCATAGGCACGAAAAGTCTAACGAAACCATAAAGGAACGTTTTTAATACAAAAATGAGAAATGACTTTCGAATAATTATAATGAGTGAAATCATTAGCAATCTTAAACAGAAATATTATTTACCGTGTAAAATACGATATATATATATATTATTTTTTTCTCTTCCTGTTTGTTTTTCTTTACTCAAAATGTTTTCTGACGTTTTTTCGAGCATTATCCATGTGTATTTTTTTTCTCCGGACAATTATTTTGCTTTCGTATATATATATATATGTGTGTGTGTGTTTGTGTGTCTATAAAAAAAACATAGAAACGATACGGAAACTATTGTTATCATTGGTCGCTACCAACAACTTCTCTATTTTTTTATTTTTTATTTTGGTCTTCTATTATAATTAAGATCACTTGTTGACCTAACAAAAATTTATCAATTTAAAAAGAAAATTATAAGGAATATTTATCGAATGATGAAATGATGTTGACTTTAATAAAATTTTACGGTCTATATATTTATCAATATTATACTATTTATTATCTTGACTTTAGGGAACAATCGACAAAGATTTTGAAGTGATTTTATAAACAGAAGTTAAAAAAAAAAGAATTCTTATCTAATGTTAAATAATCATCGAAAAGATTATTATTTGAACAATAATTAAAATAAACTTTCTCCAAGAGATAAATCATTAGTGGTCCAAACAGTTTGCAATATTTTTGTTCTACGCCATTTTATTTTACGCCAATCTTGTTGTATCCATTGCTGTTTCAGTTCATTCATTCATTTCTATTCATTTCTATTGCGAGAGCATTAAACTCTTGAAATAACTCGGATTACTTTAACGTTATATTAATAAATAATTCATCATCACACATGTTTGATCTTGATAATAAAAGGAAAATATCTAATAACCATAATATCGATGCTTGAAATAATATTTTTGATAAAAATAATGATAAAGAATGATCTATTATAACATAATTAAGCATGAATAATAATATATTTTCACCAGGATGTAATACACAAGGAGAAAGGATTAATATGATGATACAACGTTTCTTTAATCACCGAAAGCACATGTGTATATATATATATATATGTGTGTGTGTGTGTGTGTGTGTGTGTGTGTAGGTAAATACGCAAGTATATAACACGCATGACATTATTCGTCATTTCTCGGCTATAAGAGACAGAGGTAGCTTTGATAATTATTCTATCGTGATATGCCGAGCAACACGTGTAATATTACTACATCTAATTATGCAATATTAACGTAATTACAATGCAAATAATTATATTCTCAGAGAAAAATTATGTTAAAAAAAAAGATATAATCTTGTGTTTCTGATACTAAGAAATAAAAAAAAAAAAAAAAAAAAAAAAAAAAAAAAAAAAATAAATAAATAAATACATTATACTCTAGTGACATAATAAATATGCAATATTTATTCAAGTGAATAATCATTAACAAAAATAGAAAATAAAAAGAAAAAAAAAATAGAAAAGAAAGAAAAAGGTTCTCTGTGTATCTACACCTACGTACATCTACATATTTATTTTTCATAATAAATCCTACTTAAATAATATAAGAAAATTATTGATTAGAGTTGAACAACGAGGAGAATAAATTTATGATGAATAGTTTACTTCGATAACAAACAAGCGTATCATTCGGTTTGTTTTTTAAACAAATTTGTTTGTACTACGTTATCCTTGAAACGAAATGATCGATCGATAGATTTATGCAACGACGTGTCTTTACAAAAATGTGTAGTGAATATCCAAGAAGTATTGGCAATAAAAAATACTCGCATTTAAATATGAAATCTTTATGAATCATTTTGTAGAGTTAATGATTCTTCGTTCATGATGCATTAAACATTTAGCTCAATCTTTAACTTGATGATATATGCGGTCGAGTATTTGAAATAAACAAAATAAAACAATATTAAAACTCTTTATAACTCAACTTTGTTTGTTGTTTGAAAGTGAAAAATGTATAAGGTAAAACTATGTACATAAGTATATAAGTTATATATATAATTGCCAGTTTGTATACATTAATCTTCGCGTAATCTGAACTAACAATTTTTTTAACAAGAAGAAAATAAAAAAAATATTTACAAAGTATATACACATTAGCGTATATAAATATATATATATATATATATATATATATATGTATGCGTGATTTGAAAATTACATGATATTATAAAAGGTTGACTAAATTAACTTTGAAAGAATAACAATATCTGAAAGGTAAAAAATTTTGCACTCTGCAAGTTCTATAATTCGCTAATCAAATGCATTCTTTTTATTGCAAATGTCGCACGAAATTTATCTACGGACCGCAGGTACATCAAGCATCATTGGCTAAAGTCCAAAAAAAAAAAAAAAAAATCATCGCCTTGACGACAAACGACAAAAAAAGAAGAAAAAGATTTGCATTAGAGCCTCAATTTCTAATATATTATATATAATAAATAATTATATACTTATTAAAGAGAAACAGTACGAAACAAAATTTATGTCGAAGACAAAAAATATTATAAAATAAATTAAAATTTCTTCAGATTAATATAACTATTAAGTATACAATATTACGTTCATTTTATAATCCCTATGAAATATTATATTTTTAATTTTCTTTATTACGTTGGACAAATCTTTTCAAACTTCGTGTCGATGGATCGATCGTCGTATCGATGTAAAGACGATAAATTTCTAAACAACAACAGACAACAACGACGACAACAACTCGTTCTTAGATTCTCATAGCATGCGTATTCGCGAATGAACTTTCTCTCGGAGTTAAAGAACAAGCAGGAAAGAACGAACGTGTATCATCTTCCCGCTTTTACTTGTAGATGTTTTCACTTTTACTTAGATAATTTCGTATATCTGGGAACCAAACTCGTTCTTTTTGTTTTCTTTTTTTAATTATTTCCTTAATATCAATCTAAAATTGTTTTTTTTTTTTAATATTAATCTTTTCATTCCTAACAATATATATCTATATATATATATATATATCCTCGAAGAATAGGCACTCAGGATACGAAAGAGCGTATATATGCGCTATTGAAAAATTGACAGTTAGATACAAATGTAGTATCGAGGATCGTAAGTATTCAACAGCAAAAAATATTTATACTTTATCGAGGGGAGCAATAACACTGATTAATTATACTTAATGCATTAAAGTAAAAATGCATAGAGGTATACATGTATGTACATATGTATGTATATATGCAGAGATCGGCATATGTCAGTTTAACGTTATTGTTTATGATGACAGATCGATTTCTACAAATAATAATCAACAACTGGTTACAGAAAAGGTTAGTTAAATCACCATATAAATCAGCTGTGTTATATATATACATATATATATATATATTTTTTTTTTTTTCTTTTAATATTTTACATAAATTAAAATAACTTGCATTTTAAATTGTTTTACACCAAGCCACTGCATATATATATTTTTCTTGCTGTCATTTTTTTTTATAATTTTATTAAACTATAAAATAATGAATGGCTTTATTTATTTATTTATTTTTTTTTTTCATTTTTTTAAGATCTATAAACCGTAATATACTGCAATAAATCATAATATTGATAGGATCAAAGGCTCATCTGCATTTTTCCTTGAACATGATATGTTCGTTTGACGCATTTCTAAATTCTCTTTATATCATATGGTAACGTTCAATATATCGATAAGGTATTAACAATGAAACGTGATTTATCTAAATTTGAGATTTGAAATCCATCGATCTTAGTTAACGATTTTATTTTTAAAGAAGGAATACGAAGTAGTAGCAGCCAAATGTCAAGTAACATTCTTCCTGTTTTAAGAATGCGTCATTAATAAACATGCGTCTACCTGTCCCGTCTATCTATTCTCTTTCTCTTTTTCTTTTTCTCATTGATGTATAAAAGCAAACATGTCCAGAAACAAAATAAAAAAAGTAACTCAGGTACTTACATACAAAAGAGGAAATAATATGAACAAAAAAAAGAGGAAGTATAAGCGAAAGGACAAGATGCTTCTTTTTTTTTTTCATTTTTGCTTTGTTTTTTTTTTCCTTTTTTCTTTTCCTTTTTTTCCTCTTTTTGTAATACAAAGCCGTATCAAGCACCAACGAGGAATTTATTATAGCTCGTTTAATATTAATTTTATTCACTTATATAAAAAACAATTGAACTGACATGCTCGAATAATTTAAATTCTATACTTTTGTTATCTTTGAATATTAATGAACGATTTCTGTCGTTAAAAGTATCGATTTATTAATAGACTTGATCGATTTTAATGGAAAAATAATAATAATAACACTTTACAGTTTATTATCTTTAATTTATTTTGATTGTAAAATAATAATAATAATAATAATAATAATAACAATAATAATAATAATAATAATAAAGAAAAACACGTGTTATAATCAACACTTCAAAGATTAATTTTAAAAATGACTCGTGTAAATTTCGAATAAATACATCAAATGGATTTGAAACACTTCATTATTACAACAGCAACTCACATAAATCATTCCTCTTCACGTAGAATTCTTTAATAGACTTTTTTTTTCAATTCATATATCATAGAGTTCATTTAAGGACATCTTATGACCTTCGGATGAACTATGAGTAGTAAAAAATCTTATAGCGGTATAAGAACATTAGACAAAAATTTCTTACCTCCGATCTGTTCTCTTGGAAATCTACCATGGCCGTCGATCTGTTCCTTTCGAAATTTATCATGTAGGCCATTTGATTCTTACATGATAATGAACAATCGACAACGAACGATTGCAAATCGTATTAGAAAATATATCACGAAGAATTGTATACACATTTGTCGCACACACTTATATTAAGATTTATCAAAATTCTACGATAGAAACTTATCGTAAAAATGAAAAAAAAAAAAAAAAAAAAAAAAAAAATATATATAAATAAATAAATAAATAAATAAATAAATAAATAAATAAATAAAATCTATCTATCTATTTATTCATAAATCCATCCATTCATCTATAATAATTCGAATCGATCGGTATATAAAACTGATTAGAAGAAATAGGAAAAGGAGTTGTTCGAGCAAGTAACGAAACGAAACTGATGCTTCCTCAAAGCTCTGTTCGAACGAGCTAAGATATGAGTTTGATCTTAAGAGGAAAGAAGAGAAGGGGACGGAAGAAAAAGAAACAGGAAGGGAAGGGGGAAGAAGGAAAAAGGAACAGGATAAAAAGAACTGAGTAGCGTAAGAGAAGGACGGGGATAGGAACGGGAACGGGAACGGGAACGGGAACGGGAACGGGAACGGGAACGGAGGCAGGGAGAAGTATTTAAAAGGGGAAGTAGGATCCTTTTCGATAATAAATAAACGAGGAAAACGAGAAAGCCGACTCTTCTCGAAAATTGCCATGGATCATACATTAAACGAGTTGATCCGATCGACCGAGTCCGTTTATGCGAACGAACGCCTTCGCGCACAGCTTTCTAATTGTTCTTCCTGATCAGTTCGACTCTTACTTCGAGACTCGACCTGCTTGCCTGCCTCTCCTATTACCTAACAGATCCCAAGGAGTGTTACGCGCGTTATATGCAATAGCTATTACGAAGGAAAACTACGAAGCAAACGAGCCAGGATGAAAACTCTTTTTCTCAGCTTAATAGAGAGAGAGAGAGAGAGAGAGAGAGAGAGAGAGAGAGAGAGAGAGAGAGAGAGAGAGAGAGAGAGAGAGAGAGAGAGAGAGACAAGGATATATAGAATCTAAACGACCTTTTGCTACCACCATCATTTCTATCCTCCCCCTTCTTTTTATTCTTTTTTTTCTTCTTTTCTTCTTTTCTTAAAAACACCATCCAAGTGAATCCATCATCCAGCGTCATTCAATCTTATCAATTTATTTTCTCTTTTAAATAATTTTTAATGATTCTGTTTTTTTCTCGTTTCGCCAACGATTAACTTAGCCGATATATGTTATATTCTATAATACATGAGTAAATAATATTGTAATATAGTATATAGTATAGAATAGTATTTTATCAATGGGACGATATATGTAGTATTTTATATTGAAATAAATAATATTATAGTATAGTATTGTGAATATATAGTATTGGATTGATCAATAAACAAGACCAAAATTTGCAGTACATAATGGATGGTATATATGCTTGTTGTAAAAAAAGGAAAAGAAAAATCTTCCTTTATACTTTTTTTATCCTTAATACAAGAGGAAAGATTCTTTTCCTTTTATTATTATTATTATTATTATTATTATTATTATTATTATTATTATTATGATTAATTCCACACATGTTTCATAAAATAGATTAATTTATTTACGATCTAAACAAATTTATATTTTACGATTATATATGACCCATTAAAAAGATTTTAAGAAATGACATTACTTTTTTCCTCGTATTTAATTTCCGTATTTTATGAAATATTTATAATATATATATATATATATATATATATATATATATAGAGAGAGAGAGAGAGAGAGAGAGAGAAAGAGAGAGAGATTACAACATTTTACATATTTCCTGTTTGAATGTAAGTTATCTGATATATGCTGATATATGCTGAAGACAGAGCACATATCTTGAACGCATTTTATAAGTGAAGTGTAATTTAAGTTGTGTTTGCGTTTATTAGAAAGAGAAATGAGTAGTTTCATATTTCATTGAGATTAATTGACATGGAGCTAACGAATCACCCAATTGGATTTATCTATTAAACGGCAAGCGAAAACAATTTCATTCCGATTGTCTTCGAAATAATTTGCTCTATTTGTTCTATCAATTGAAAAGAAATAAATATTTATTTATTTTTAATAATAATAATAATATTAATGATGTTCATCATATATGTATTCATTATATATTATAATGAATAATTATATTTATCATTATAGTTTGTTTTATTGAACATTCGTATAAATTTTTAAAAATAATAATAAAGTATTGATTGTCCTTCGAATAAAAAAAAAATCTTCTTTTTTATTGCATTTTTTTTTCTTTTTTTTTTCTTAACGAAGAAATACAAAAAGAAAAAAATATGTTGTCATTTGTGACTAATGAAATGACTTGATGGGAGTTAAATTAAAAAAATGATAAACGGACAATATTTTTTTTTTTTTTAATTTATTATTACTTTTATACTAATATGTAATATTAATGACAACAAACGACAATGACATTTTCAAGTTTCATTAGTGTCTGAAGCGGCTTAAATACTTAAGTCATGCTCGTGTAAAAATAGATATAAGATAATTTATTTCTTGTATGTAACAAGAAAAACTGACATATGTGTTTGCATAATTCACAGATGAAGGCTATAAACCGTTAAAGAGGGGAAGGGGAGAGAGACGAAATAAAAAAGATTCAAGAGGTACTTTCGGAATATTTTGTCATACACTACTCTTTTTTTATATTTTATGTTATATAACATATGCATATATATATATATATATATATATATATATATATAACTAACAATAATATATGTATATAATAATTATTATTAATAATAATTAATAATTAATTGTGTATAAAAAAATTCGACTAATTTTATATACGTATAACATTCGAATGTTAAATATATATATCAAATTTTATAAATTTTATAAAATCCATTTAATATTTTGGGATAAAAAAAAGTAAGAGAAAATGAGGTCAAACGAAATCATCGCGTTGTCGCATAAGCGAGGCCGAGTTACATTGGTTTTCTTAGGTGTTACTTTCGAATGATCGACAAGATCGTTACGTAGTTACAGACCTTCGATTGACCGTCTTTGTCAAAAGAGAAAAATAAAAGAAAGTATTACGAGAGTCGTAACTATAAACGAGCAACATTATTATTGTTAGCGATCCTAGAAGGGAAGTAAAATCTCGATTGATTAGGTAATCGCTATACAACGATGTGACGACCGTTTTTGTTATAACCGCAACCGACAAACATAATCCATATAATTCTCTTATGTAACGTCTCGAGAGACAAATTGGATTAAATATTTAACAGCGAGTGTCATAAAATTGGAAGAAAACAACAACGTGTGATATAATAATTATTATGATCGATCGTACATAATCTGTTATGACGTTCGAGCATGTTTGTTTTGAAAGTGAGAGAAGATTTTGAAAAAGAAACGAAAGAAAAAAATAAAAAAAAATAGAGAGAGAGAGAGAGAGAAAAAGAAAGAAATTGTTCCTTATCTTTGTATACGCTGATAGTACGTCACATTAAATTGTGCAAATAAATATCATTTTATCGTTCAAACGATTACACTACCGAGCTATAATAAAATATAAGAAAATTCTTGAAGATCGTTATATCAGCAATTTTTCCAAACGTTTTTCTATCAAAAGAAGTTCTATCAAAAGAAGGCAGGGATGTAGTACGCGTGAATCGTGATTAACGTTAATGATTAAATCTACTTTAATCACGGAAATATATGATCCAGATTAATTTAACAACACTTCAAAGAGTTTCGAAATCTTTGTAAACGTTGTATTATTTCGAGAGAAAATAAATTGTCGTTATCGTTGTTGTTGTTCTTGTTATTGTTAATGTTGGTGTTCGTTGCCGTTGATAATGATGATAATGATAATGATAATAATAATAATAACGATGATGTTATGTATCAAATAATTATTATTCCCATCGACGATTCAAGAAGATTGAAAAGAAATAGAAATAATGAATTTTTCGATTTTACCAATGAGCCAATCGTTTAAACAATAATTAAAGCAATCGAATTTTTTCCACGTTTGCTCAATGCGTTAGAGCTATCCGTATTTTTAAGATCATTGACCTAATCTTTGGATTATTTTGTTTTACGAAATTATACGTATACCGATATATGTATATCGGAGTGAATCACGAAAAAGCGATCAACTTGAATTATACTGTTGTTAGTGGATAGATTAAAAAAATATTTTTTCTCCAATATAACATAATTCAAGGAGAACTTTGAAATGATCGTGATACATTTTTTGTATCACAACTCTTTTTTTTTTTTTCTTCGAGGTTTTTAAGGCCTACCTTCAATTTTCTTTTCCATTTTATTTTATTTTATTGTTTATAAATATATATATATATATAAATAAATTATACCGGACGTTGAGAGGAATTCGGTAAGTAATATAACAATTATTTTTTTTTTGTATTCAATTTGAATCATACGAATGTAACGTAATGCGCTCCGACAGAGACTCTTTTCTTTTTCTTGTATTTACATAGAAATTACGCTTTTCTATTTCTAGATACTGCACTCTCTCTCTCCCTCTCTCTTTTTGTTTGTTTCTTATGTTAATGTATCGGGTGATGTCAAATTGCGTAACAATATAAATATTATATATATATATATGTATGTATATATACAGAGCCAAAATGCACAGTTTATGCTACCGTACCTTAAAAAAAAAAAAAAAAAAAAAAAAAAAAAAAAAAAAAAAAACTGAAATTTCATTCAAATCATAAATTGCAAAAAAGAAAAAACAAAAAAGAAAAGAAAGAATTTACATCATACGATATATGTCATTATATTACACAAATTTGTAGACAAATTTTCTTTTTCCATAGATTCAATTCCTCGAGAAGTATTTTAATTTTTCGAGATATACGAGACACCCTGTACATGTATACACACATCATATATATTACTTTGTATGATCGATTTGCTTTTCCATGCACGTTCATTCTCTGAACGATGCGCGCCCCTGATAAAATACAACGTACAAACGATTCAAGCGATTTCATAGTATATCAGAAAGCAATCTCGAAACAAAAAGAAAACAAAAAGAAAGAAAGAAAGAAAGAAAGAAAATGGTCGTTTCCTACTGATTGTTTGCAATGTTTTTTTTTTTCTTTTCTTTTCTTTTCTTTTTGTAAAATCTGACGACGCCTCAAGAAGGTATAAATTATATTTTCCCACGGAGTTTAGAAAACCGTCGATTCGCGTTGTAATTCAACTTAATCTGAAAAATTCGAAAGGTTTCAACTTTTCACGGTTGATCAATTTTTCACAGTTATTAACGATTAGATCGTTCGATCGAGTGATCGATCGATAGCAATCAAGATAATTACGGAATACTTCCGGCTCGTGATCGCGTCGGTAGATTTTTACGGGATTACCGATTACTTCATCGATCGTTTCCTTTCCTTCCTTTCAAAATAGCCTATGTTTTTCCCCGGTCTACACCTTTAAACTTTGATAACATTACGACATAAAATAAAGAAATTATATTCTATAAAATTTATTTATTTATTTTTTTCTTTTTTTTTTTTAACGCGATTTTATTTCAAGGATTGTTTCTTATTAAATTTCTGAAATATTTATATATACTATCATTAAATTTTATTATAAGTAAAGTTTAAAAAATCTTATCTCACATAAATTAATTGTACAAATATATGTACATGGTTATAAATTAATGTCATAAATTATTATTAATAATAATAATAATCACATACACGCAATATATATATATTATTTTTCTTTTATATATATATATATATATATATATATATATATATATATATATATATATAAGAAAGAGTACTTTTAATTTAAAGATTTCGATTAAATGAAAACATTTGCTTAAGATAGAGAGAATCAATATTATTACGATTACGATCTCACACTGACAATTAAAAATTCAATATATTATTAATTTAATCTTCGCTTAAGCGTTAGGTCAATGAACTTGTTAGGTCAAATAACTTCATGCCAGTTGAAAATAAATTAATATTGATAATAAAGGAACTGGTGTCACGAATTTAGAGATAATGTCAACCTTCTAAACAGAAAGACCAACAATGAATTTGATTGTTCAAAAATTAAAAGAAATTTAACAATATCGAAAATTGTTAGATTATTTTCTAACAAGGCTATACCAGCTTTCGTCCATTGCACGAAGATCTACGTTTGCCATAGGTCGTTAAGAAGCAATAGCAACAGGTTAAACTGGTTTTCTCCTAAGTTCTTTCACGTTGTCTTTCGATAAGACTTTGCTGGTATTAAGATCTGACAAAGCTCGAATATATTAGGTCATTCCTGTAATTAATAATTGTCGGTATACTTGATCGATATAAATGTTACTCTCTTACAAATAAAAAAGAAAAATAAAAAAGAAAAAAAGAAGAGAGAAAGAAAAAGAAAAGGATATGTTGACCTTTTACAACTCATTTTGTTTTAATGTTAAAATAAAAAAATAAAAAAATAAAAAAATAAAAAAAGAAATAAAAAAAAAAAGAAAGCAAGAAAAGGTAAAGGAAGAAAGAAGAAAGAAAATTATGTAATGTGAGTTATAATATTACATGTATTTATAATTCGATACTTAAACAATCCGATTTTGAAATTAATTAACACGGTTTTGAAATTTTTATATTTTTATTTTTTCACTTAATTAATTTCTTTTCAAAAATGCATTGGTTTTTAAAGTTCCGTCGATGGAAAAAAATATTGACGAATATTTTCAAATATATATATCCTAAAAAATGTTTAGCTTTTCCATTGCTTATCTTGACTATTTAAAATGAATGAGACAAAAAATATTTTGAATGATGCAGATGGTCTTATTAGCAAACAACTATGACGACTTCGAGGCGATCGTTCAATCAACAACAAGAGAAGATCAATCATCATTAATATGAATTTATGTAAAAATCTCGTATATGATTTTAAATTACTTGTATCTCAATAGTATTAGTAATAATAAGAGTAAATGCAATTCATATCGTCAGGACATTAGTTAGACTTCATATGTCATTTTCAATTTCTAATAAATCAAATCAAAATATTATATAATAAGAATTATTTCAATAATATATATGTATATATATATTTTTTTATTTTAATTTCTATTTTAGCTCCTAATAAATTCAATTAAAAAATAAAACTGATCATTAATAAAAAATTATTAGGCAATTAAATAAAAAATAAAATATAATTTTTTTTCATTAATAAAAAATTATTAGGCAATTAAATAGAAAATAAAATATAATTTTTTTTATAGATATACGTCAGCTGTAATGTCAGTTTTTAATAAATCAAATAGAAATGTAATACAAATAAATTATTTCAATTGCATATTTTCTCTGTAATAATGTAATACCTGTTAATGAATCAAATCAATAAGAATAAATTACATATTATTCTTACCTGTGTAATTTACATAAAGAAATTCTATTGGTTAATCATCGTAATTATTGCAGTATAATTTCTTATATCTAATCGTTAAAATATTTTTAACAATGTATTAAGAATATATTATGGTCTAACGAATGTTCAAAATTATATACTTGTACATGAATTATGTATTTGTACCATTACTTCGATATCTATGACTCAATGGAAAGCATTCTCTTATTTTCTTCAGATATCAATTTCCTTTAACGGAACTAAATTTGAAACGATACACTTGATATACGATATATACAATTCGAAGTACTTGATATGTAAAAGTTTTATTTTACTTCATGGTTTTCTTTTTTTTCTTTCTTTTTTTTTCTTTTTTTTTTTTTTTACATACACGAAGAAAAAGGATACTCTTATAGAGATTCGAAGAAAGTTTTTAACTTACGAGTAAATCTTTTTAATGCTTCAACAGACTTCAAGGTAATACAATCATCGATATTTCGAAATACCAAGTAACTACGTCTTTATGTGAAGTTATCATATTAATTAAAAATAAACAGTAAATAAAAAATGTATGAAATTACCAGGAAATCGTAAAGCCAATCAACAAGTTATTTACGTTAGATAGTCGTTTTTACAATGATGTCGCACACTAATTGTTTCGAAAGGATTTATGGCATTGACATATAAAAAAAAAAAAAAAAAAAAAAAAAAGAAAAAAAAAGAAAAAAAAAAAAGAAAAAAATAATGAATACGGGGAAAAAAGAAAAAGAAAAAAAAAGAAATTATTTTGAAAAATTTCTAAATAATATATATATATATATATTATTATTATAATTTAATATATTATTAATTTTTTTTATTATTATTTTATATATTTTATTATTATTTTATATATTTTTTGTTATTATTTTATATATTTATTATTTATTAAATATATTTATTATTAATTTGTTTTAATATATTAATTTTAATATATAACAAATTTATTTAATAAAAAAGTATGAAAAATATTCAATGCTTTGTTATTTCTTCATACGAAGCCTATTAATCATTGTAGAAACTCTCATGATTCCTTTTACAAGACTCTCGTATTTTTTTTTATTAATTTGACTGTATAATAATAGCCATTACAAATATTTATATTCCTATGTATATAATTTAAAAAAGAATGCCACGTAGTTGGATTATTTTATTTCTATTAATAGTAGGAAATTCTATTATTTTTCAAGCTGTACTTTGTACTCTGTTCTCGAAGGCAAAGAAGGAAAAAAATAACGAAAAAAAAAAAAAAAAAAAAGAAAAGAATGAAAGAAAAAAAAGGAGAGAAGAAGGTTAAAAGGATCATCAAAGACCGAAAACGAATAAGCTGGTGGTTTTATTTCTATTTTTTTTTTTTTTTTTTTTTTTTTTTTTTTTGTCGTATTTGAAAGTTTTCTCATCACAGCTTTGCTACGTGGCCGCCGGTTATGCCCCTGACTCACACAGAGTGCGTATTCCACTGTGTAATATTAGAACGTGCTACAAGAGTTGACTGCACGTTTCTCGGGTCACTCCTCTTGTATATATGTACAAGTGAAAAGCAGGAAAGCCATAACCAACTGTGACCACCTTTCTTTGTTTCCATTATGAGAAACTCTAAGTACTAAGTACAATATAGAAATAACAAACTCGCAATTTTTCCATGAATTTTCAATTAAATTTTATTTTTCATAATTCCTTTTCTAATTTAAGATATTCTTAATATAAATTTTTTTTTTTTCTTAACGAATTCACGGATTCTTATTAAAATTAATAGATTCACGAATTCGCAGAATGATGAAATTAAGAGATTCATAAAATAATAATATAAGAAATCTATAAAAAAATAATAATCGTGTAAAATATGCGTAGATTAATGGTATAAAGGTTATATAGAATTATGGATTAATGGGACTTCCAGAATTATGAATTAACGAATATATAGAATAACGGTATATGGGTTACACAGAGTAATGGTATAACGGATATTCTGATTAATGGTAAAAGGAATATCCAGAATTATGAATTTATGGTACTTCAAGAATAATGGTATAAGGAATGCGGAGAATAATGGTATATAAGGGATGCAGAGAGTAAAGTGACATTTCTTATTCTTCTTCGACTAAGAATGATTGATATGTTTCGACTATATTAGAAAATGAGAATAACATGTCATATTGTTAACATCGATTCATTTCTAAGACGAACTGTTCCTAATCTTAAAAGGAAAGCCATTAAATATGTACAAATGTACTATATATATATTGTACATATTTAATTGCTTTCCTTTTAAGATTAGGAACAGTTATATATATATATATATATATATATATATATATATATATATATATATACGTATATATATCTAAGATGAAATCAGTGAAAACATTTTACGTTTTTATTGTCACTGATAAATGAGCTATTTTATCTTTAAGAATATATAGAAAGATAAAGTCGTTGATTAAGAGGAAAGAAATATTGAAAGAAGGAAAACCATTTTTTTATATAATAGACTTAAACTTTGTTATATGTAATTAGTAAAGTAACGAAGTTTAAATAGAATAAATTAACGAAAGGGGGAAGAAAGAGAAAAAAGAAAAAGATATCTTATTATTAGTAATATATTTGTAAGATGATGTTTGTTCGAGGAGTTATCGATAATGTTCGTTCAACCATGTCGACTTTGAAAATTTATCATTAGTATAAATTACATAAGAATGACGGATGGTTAACGAGACATAACGATAAAATACGTCGACTATAAATCAAATTGCTACATCAATATGACGGATTTTAATATAAGGTGGTTTAAAAGTTTCTAAATGATTTTATAAATCAATTAAATTTTAAGGAGAATCTTTACGTTGATTTTTTTTTTTTCTTTTCAGATTGTAAAGTTACAATTGTAAAAGTAAAATTGAAAAAGATCTAATTGATTTTTAAAATCATCTATAAACTTTTTTTACATCTTTACAGGCGTACTTATAGACCGTCATCGAGTTCTATTTTTTTTTTTCTTTTTTTTATTTTATTTTATTTTAGAAAATCATTATCTTGTTCTCTTTTTATTTTTCTTATCTCATTAAAATTTTTTTATCGATTGAAAACCTGCAACTTATACGAGATAAGATACGATCTCTTATTTATAATAGTTTTTAGAATTTCACACGTTGCAATGAGTATAATATAAGCGATCGATAGATACATTAATTATTTATAACTCGTAACATCCTTTTGTTATAAATAGAAATTTTTTTACATGACCTTTAAAATTTACTCATAAATTCAATTCATAAATATATAAAATTAGGATATTCTTAAATTATATAAGAATAATATTATAATTTTTATTCAAAAGTTGTAAAAAGGAAATAATGTAAATTTTATGTTCTTAAAAAAGGATCGTTAAAAATCTTAAGCCTTTGAAAGGATTTAAACAAATCTTTTATATCGAAAATTAATTTTAATCATGCTTTTAATTTTCTTTTTATTATTATTATTATTATTTTTTTTATTTTTTTTTTTACGTATAAAATTCAGAAAAATTATGCGATCTCTAATATAATTTTCAATATTAGATTGAATTTCTATTTTGTATGCGGTATTAAAAAAAAAAAAAAAAAAAAAAAAAAAAAAAAAAAAAAAAAAAAAAAAATTGAATAAATAAACTTAAAATACCCATCAATCATAATTAATTCAAAGCAAAATTTATGCGATTTATGATCTTAACAACGGCGGCAATAACAGGCGATTATTACACCATCGATAGGATTTTAATTATACAATTATTATATCTAATGTAAGGAAACGATGTTTAAAAAGAAAAAAAAAAAAAAACAAAACAAAAAAAAAAAGTATAAATAAGAGTATTAGAGACGGAGAGTAAGAATACATATGTATGTATCTGCTAAGAATGAAAGTCGAAGAGTTCGAGCAAGGTCAAGGTGTCGGGCGAAACCTTCCGTACAGTCAGCCGATTATCGTTTGTAACGAAAGAAGGGGAAGGTTCGGTGGTCGAGGAAAGGTCGGTTAACTGGTTGGTTGGTTGGTTAGTTGGTTGGTTGGTAGCCTGACTGTACTTACTTATTTACGTCGTGGAAAAGAGAGAGATGGAACATAGCGGAGCTTATCGATTTTCAAGTCGCTGAGGAAAACGTCTGCGTGCTCGGCTACGTGCACCACGAGTGCATATATACATTTACATTTGTGCGTGCGTGCATACGTGTGTGTGCGTGTGTGCATGTGTGTGTTCGAATGTATACAGACTGGTGTATACATATTTTTATAAAATGTTTGCGAATAAGATTTTCATAGAACACAGTTTCAAAATTGCCAAAAGCATTCGTAAAATACGTAAAATTTCGATAGAATATAATACATAAAATTAGAGTATCATTGGAAGACAGTGAAAATGGAAAAATTTCCAAATTTTTGAATGGGATAGATTTTTTCTTTTTTCTTTTCTCTTTTTTTTTCTTTTTTTTTTTTTAATATAAATATATATAGTATTATTATTATATCAATTTAATCCGATTATTATTTTGAATTGAAATGTTATATACCAAAGAAAAAAAAAAGTAAAGTAGAACTTTTAGAGTAGATTAAAATTTTTGCAGTAAAATTTATAAATATATATATATATATATATATACATGTGTTGCGTAAGAAGCTTTCGACTTTAGAGAAAAAAAAAAAAAAGAAAAAAAAACGTGTTGAGTTATTCGGAGCGTGTTACAAGCGTAACGAGTCCACCTTGGGAAATCAGCGCGAATTTCGAGTCAACTTTCGAGCAGAGTTTGCTCTCCTTTCGAGAACTGATATTACCATGAGTTCCTGTGAACTTTTCGAGAAGAGAGAGACATAGAGACGTGTCTGTGTATATACGTACATATGTACACATGTGCATACATATGGTCTATAATTATCTCGTAGCTTTCATCGTCATGTTATTTCGTCCAGAAATTCACATCCTTTTTTCTCCTTTTTTTTTTCTTTTCTTTTTTTCCCCCTTTTTCTTCACAACCTAAACGGTAAAAAATGTTAACCGAGGATTCAGATTTTTAAACAGAACGGAAAATTTATCTCTCGTGCGACTAAAAGTATCGTCTTGATTTTTTACCGTGATTTTATTTCGCTAAAAAAAGAAAAAAAAAATGTCCGTTAAATCTGAAACTAAAATACTTCGAATTTTGTTAAAATGAATCGTAACTTTTGCTTCCCTTCAATATAACGAAAATCTAAGAAATAGAACTGTCGTGATGATCGAGAAAATTCAATAATTCATTTTGTCGATCGTGAATAATAGTTCTTAAAATAAAATAAAAAAAATAAAAATAAAAAAAAAAATATTATACCTTGAAAGACAAATTAATTAATAGCTTAATTTTTATCGATTAGTAGTCATATTGCTAATAATATTCTTATTTGTTTTCAATATTTATGTTTAAGAAAAATTTATAAATATTTTTAATAACAAATAATTATTTTATATATATATATATATATATATATATATATATAATAAAGCGTATTTCCCTTAAAATTTAGAAATGGTTTGGTATTTGTTGAAAAATACGATATAATATTCTTAAAGGAAGAGAAAATGAAGATATAATAACTTTCATGATAAAGAAAAAATAAATAAATAAATAAATAAATAAATAAATAAATAAATAAATAAATAAATAAATAAATTATTCGTCTCTTTCCTCCTATTAAAAAAAGAAATTATATTTTCCGCTGCTTTCTCTTCTTATCTAGTTCAGGATTAATTTATAAAGTAGGAAAAATGGAGATTTAAATACTCTCGTGACGCGAAAAAAGAGAGAAAAAAAAAAGAAAAAAAAGAAAAAAAAGACAGAAAAAGAAGAAAAAAAAAAAGAAAAAAAAAGACAGAAAAAGAAGAAAAAAAAAGAAAGAGATAAATTAATCATTAGTTTCTCATTCCTGTTAAAGTGAAATTATAGTTTCTATCTTTTTTTTTTTTTTTTGGATAAGATAAATTAATTCGTTTCTATTTATTTGAGGAATATTTTTATTAATCAATGATAAATATTTTCAGTGCATATAACTATTTTCCTTGTATTTAATAACACTAATTATTTCCAATAAATTGCATAACTTATAATATATATTTATTATATATACTGTTCATTTATTTAAAATTTTTTATCAAAATATAATGTTACTCTTTATTAAGCTATTCGAAATTATCTATATTCATTCCTTAGAATTTGATTACAGGGACAAAAATAAATTATTTAAATTAAACATTCGCCTCGATTAAAAATCATACTAATTTGATAAGTCAGAGAGTGGGCGAGCGGGATCTTGAGACTGGTTGTATCCCTGTCGTTTCTCTTTTTCGAGTTATTTCGGTAATTGGAACGTTCAGTTGATGTGCTCGCATATGTGTAATCTTAACCTAAATTTCACACCTGCCGATCGTTGAAATTAGCGAGAGAACAACGACAAGAAAATTTTTTAAAGAAATATCATTAAAAAATTCAATCTTTTCGTCCGAATAGTTCACGTGGCGATAATTAAATAGATAGAGAACGAATGAAAAAAAAAAAAAAAAAAAAAAAAAAAAAAAAAAAAAAAAAAAAAAAAAGAAAGGACAAAAAAAGAACTCTGACTCGAATAAAATCGATCAATAACGCGATAATAAATGCAAGATATCTAAAAGAAGAAAAAAAAAAAAAAAAAAAAAAAAAAACTATATATGCCTATTCGAGTATCTAAATATAACTTCGTTAAAAGTCAATAACCAGTATAGCGTAGAACTATTTAACATTTCCTTTTTTTTACTTTTGTTTTACTCTTTCTTTTTATCTTTTAACATGGTTATGCAGTCGTTTAAATTTTCTATAAAGAGAAAATAATAATAATAATAATAATGATGATAATAATAATAATAATTGTTATTATTACTAACGTATAACGTAAAAGATCGATTACACGATGCCAACCGTAGATAAAGACCAATCTAGATTTTATCGATCTATAATAGAGCCAAGTCGTCGTTGAAACGGATAGCGCCAAACTATAGTTTTAACCCCTACACACCCTCACCCACTCGAAGATATACGAGAAATAGGAATGCTGACGTGGTTACTCTTGATAAATATCAGAAAGACGCGTAACTAAAAGTCTATAAAAATGGTGACAGAAATCCGGAGCAAACAGTCCTACAATATCCTATTTGATATACGAGCTAAATCATCCTTCACGTGCAGAACTTGTCCGACAATATAGGCTAAACAAGTCCACAGTAAAGTAACGAGTACGAAACTGTGGTCTCATGATACTATGTTTTCTTTTTCTTTTTTTTCTCTTTTATTTTATTTTATTTTTTTTTTTTTCTTTTTTTTTTTTTTTTTTTTTTTTTTTCCTCAACTCTAGAAAACTTGTTTTAACATTGCGATATTATCATTCAACGACCGATAAATTGTACATGTGGATATTCACATATGCGCATCGAGTATATACGTAAATAGTAATCAGACCGATATACTAAATCAATATTATCAATGCCAGCTCGTTAATAATGATGACGTATAGAGTAGTATGTATCCAAGTCGTAAATATATCATTTGATGCTTTTATAAAAATATCGATTCTTCTATGAAAATTCAAAGTTTTGTTTGATAAATTTATGTTCGTTTATTTCTGCATCGATGAATCTTTGATATTTAAATATCAATAGTTTGATATTTAAAAATTGATCGAATATAATTATTGCATATGTGAATGAGATTATTAATGTTTTTTTTTTTTGCGAATTAAGCACTCCTTCTTAATAAGTTACAAACTAATTGTAAGTAATTTTAAGTATTTCTTTAGTCGATTGTAACTGAATAAACCAGAATATTTCATTTAGCCGGATTTCCTGTTCAGATATATAATACACATATGTACAAATAGATATAAATAATAATTTTTTTCTTTTTCTTCTTATCACATCATCGACGGCATCCATCGTGGAAACAATTGTTCTTTCTTCTTAAACAAGAACAAATCGTCCAATTCACGAATTATAACCCTGACTTGATGCATTCCTAAAAACTTGAACGTATTGTGATTCGGGCGATTTACGGAAAAAAATATTTTAAAAAAATGAAAAAATATATACAATTATATTCTTATATATATATAAAAATATATAAGAATAATAATAAATTATTATTTGTATTATTATCATTATTATTATTATTTTTATTATTATTATTATTATTATTATTATTTTTATTATTATTATTATTATCATCATCATCATTGCAATATATAAAAGATGTTATTAACACATACATTATATGATTTTATTATTTTATATTTTAACATGATATTGTTCTTTGGAAATATTATTGAAATCTTTAATTCTAAAATAAATATCAATTTATACATACACATATCTACATATACATCATATAGATAGATACACACATACGTAAATTAATTTACATAATATCAAACACATGTATAATATTATATTACATGGAATCGATTGAAGAGAACTAGTCTCCTCGAATAACTTCAATGTCATCTAGTCAAATGAAAATCTTTAACATAATTCATAGACTAAGATAAATGATCATATTCATGATTTATCTTACAAACGTTTAGTTATTACTTTCGTTTGGCTTTAACTCAAGTTGACAAAATTAAATCCGATCGATCAATTTTATCAAATATCATGATCAAATCATTCATTCGATATATATATATATATATATATATATATAAATGTTATAATGCGAAAACGTATGTATACGTATATATATATATATGAACGATAACCTACATACGTTTTCGCATTATAACATCGTACATTTTATCAATGTAGATAACGTTCGTCGATTGAATTCAATAGAAATAGTAATCGCGTATTAACCCATCACGTTTGCGTTATGTTAACAAATAATAATTATCTATAGCAATGCTCTTTCGTGCTGTGTAAAGAACAATTATTATGTAAATAGGATAGAAAATGAAATGGAATATTAAAGAAAATCCCGTTAGGCTTGGTAATACTGTTAAAAGATTGCAACATTCATTTTTCTTTTTTTTTTCTTTTTTTTTTCTTTTTTTTTTTCTTTTTTTTTTTCTTTTTTTTTATTTTTTTTTTTTTATTTATAACGATTACAGTCGACATATTATCGATCAAAGAATAATTTTAAACCAACGCCCCTACTAGAATCTACCATTAGATCTTTTTTTGTTTTAATATTAATCAAAGTTGTGCAAAAAAAATAAAAAGAGGGGGAAAAAAAAAGATTTCATTATTTCTTTTCTTTTTTCTTCTTATCGATTCTCAAAAAAAAAAAAAAAAAAAAAAAAAAAAAAAAGAAAAAAATTACATCTCATAAACATTATAATGATAGGTCATTTTTTTTCTCCTTCTTTTTTTATTCTGATCTGCAACAATTTGTTATAGAATAATGGCATGTTCGCATAACTCATAATTCTTGAAATTCGCATAATTCACCTACGTGATTCACGTCTAATTGATGTAAACTTTAGTTTCGCGGATAATCGATGAAACTTATCAAGGTGAAAGACAAGGTAATAACAGTTTTAAAAAAATCGATTAACAGATTTCAATTCAGTCCCACTTAAATCTTCGTTACGTCATTACGATCACAGTATAGTTTCAATTATTCTTTACTCAGTCATATTTATTCATACTATATCAGTCAAGATCAATACATATATCATATTCTATGAACATCGAGAGCTTAAAGGAATAGAAAATATTCTTTGCCTATAAAAAAAAAAAAAAAAAAAAAAAAAAAAAAAAAAAATTAATAAATAAAAAAAAGAAGAGATTGAAAGTTAAAGGTCAATTCACACATTTCAGAGTATCCGTTCTGATTTTATCGATTATCGTATATAATTTAAATGTATAAACTTAGATCTTCGTCGACGATTTTTTTTTCTTCTTTTTTTTTTTTTTTTTTTTTTTTTTTTTTTTTTTTCTAAATGAACCGAAATAAAAAAAAAAAAGAAAAAAGAAAAAAAAGAAGGAAAAGAACGTTACGGCTCGTCTTGAATTTTCTTATATGAAATTTTTTCTTCTTTCTTTCTCCCTTTTTTTATTTTTTTATTTTTTTTTATTTTTCTTGTTAACGTTCACAAGAAGGAAAATAAAAAAAAAAAGAGAGAAAATAAAAGGGAGCTTTTATTCTTTAACGAATAATTAACTGAATTAAAAACAACTCGTACATGTAATGTACCTATACGTTTTCAACGTTTCAGTACATACATACATACGTATATATTGTATACCAATTTTCACTTGCTAGAGATTTGGCAAAAGATTTTGAAACTCGAAATAAACTGTCGAGTTCGTAAATACAACTAATTTTACGAAATTCCACACGGATTATTTTTCCTGAATTATAAGAGGGAATGATTCGTTCGTTACACCATTCGAATTTAATTGTTTATTTCGAAAATTGTATGTTCGTCACTAATACGATACGATACATTTTATATACATTTGTAGTTTAAATGAATGTAATTTTAAAACAATGAAATCACGAAGTTTTAATCAATTTCAATTGGTTAAATTTTATTGATTGAATTTAATAGAAAAAAACTTTTGGTATTTTAATTAAAGTAGTTGTAATTATAACAATTTGTTAATATGTTATAAATGGATGGTCGGTATTTATAATAAACCTGGACGTAACCCTGACATTTAATTATTTTTATACTAACCACTTATATACTAATAGTTTACTACATATATTGACCAAACAAAATCGGATTTTTAATTTTATCGTAAGATTTGTTTCTATCGTAGAATTGATCAATATAAAATATCATAGAAAATTTTTAATCGCAACTTTTCTATTAATTTTATATTCTTGACGATAATAAAATTTACAAATAACAAATTTTTCTTTTTTTTTCTTTTTTTATATACTTTTAAAATGCGATATATTATACGCGTGAAAAATAAATTCTGTAAGATCGGTCATAACATTTTTATTAAAAAAAAAAAAAAAAAGAAAAAAAAAAAAAAAAAAAAAAAAAAAAGGAGGCCATAAGTATAAATAGTTCGTACACCAGTGTAAATAAGATAAATTGACATTACCTCGAGTTACCTTCTTACCAAGTTTAACCTCGACTATCATCGAGATCGTGTCGATTAGCATTAATTTTACGCGAAGTATATAATGTTAAATATGTTCGACAACGTTGTTACCAATTATCCACCATAACTATGCTCAACGTGTGATTTAATCGGTCATACATAAATTCCATTTTTATGTGTGTTCTTATAAAAACGCTCGATAGAATACTTGTAATAACCTTACTTATAATTAATATGTTTCTTTTTACGTCAATGCTACGAGAAAGAAAAAATTGTTTTGTATCGTTATTTTTTTCTTTTTTTTTTTTTTATATCGATACAGTATACAGGGCGTACTAACATCTTTTCTCATTTCTAATCTATGGAGATTTACTCAAATCTACTCTAATCGGAGTTATTTATTCCGATTGAAAAAAAGAAAAAAAAAAAACATTTATTCGATGTACTAACATTGTCCTAATATTTCTATAATCAATTGTGTATGCACACATATACACACAAACACAGAAAGAGAGAGAGAGAGAGAGAGAGAGAGGAAAGAGAAAGACAGCCACACATATACACAGATTTGTCTACCGTAAAAGAAAAATAAACAGCTAATATCTCCTAAGTTTAACCTATTCTAATAAATAATCATTATCATTTATATTTTACATATGCGTATTTGCACTGATTCATTTATACAATGACCCGGTTAAGCATCCAATGACTACGTCATTGTAAAATAAAAAGTTTAGACGACAAAAAAAAAGAAACCAAAAAGATTTTTCTTCTTTCTTTCTTTTCTTTTCTATTATGCTCATCGATCTATTACTATCTTAACATTAATACGATAATTATAGTATATAATATACGTTTAATGGAACTTGAATATTTGTAACTAAAAGTCATTTTGAATTCTCATTAATATTTAACGATCAACGTCATATATATATATATATATATATATATATATATATATATATATATATGTATATTATGAACAGTGTATTTACAACCAGATAATTTCGAATTCATGTTAAATTCTCTCACGCGAAATTCACAATTAAATGCACGTGACATCAACTATGAGGAAACATCGAAGAGTTCGAATAACTTATTGTCTATCGTGAAGTCTTCATGGTTGAATTTTACGACGAATAATTGCGTAAGAAATGTTTCTTATGAATACATACAACATACATATACATATATATACATATTGCTGAATCTTATTCTATATATATATAGTATAAAAAGAATTTCGTTTAGAAATTTTTTCTACTCTTTCTTTCCCCTCTACCCCCTTCCCACCCCTTGTAATGTCTATCACGTAATAGTTTGCAAAAGCGAAAGCTGTGAACGTGATATCAAAAATGAATTGTACGAAAGAAAAGATTGGGGACCACTGCGCGTGATTGATATTACCCAATCAGTATGAAAATCTCTCTCTCTCTCTCTCTCTCTCTCTCTCTCTCTCTTTTTTCCTCTTTGCATAGTACATGAGGTAAGGAAGTATGTGAGTGAGAGAGCAAAAGAGAGAGAGAGAGAGAGAGAGATGCATACAAAAGTGCATAGACCAACGAAAAGCCAACCGAAGTGAGAAACTCTACGGCTTCGTACGAACGACTGTAAAGATGTGTCTCACTACTCCTAAATATAACCACCGTTTGCCACGGCTATTTCCTACTCGAGATAAACTCGAGCCAAGAGAGCAGAAAATCCTATCCTTTCGCTAAAGCTATCACGTAGACTAATACAATAAAATAATACTCGATTATCGAATGATATTTTTCGAATCTTATTAATTTATCATCGATCGACAGTGAAATTATCAACAATTCTCTCTCTCTCTCTCCCTCCTTTCCCCTCCTTCTCTCTCTTTCTTTTGTTCTTTGGGAAATGTCAAAATATTTTATATATATATATATATATATATATATATATATATATATGTATGTATACATACAATTCTAATTTTGATAAAAAAAGTGTAAGTACACTAATATCATATGTACATTCTACGTTGCTATCCTCTTATGGCACATATTGTTCATTTATTTGATCATTTTTATAAATTAATTAATGACAAGTATCTTGTAAAATAAATGACCAATATATATAAATATTTTGATCGCTATAAATAATTAAGGATAAGGGTTGCGTCATTTACATTATACATATCGATATTTTATTATTAATAATGATAATGTATTTGAAATACTAATTAAATATTTCAAAATATTGAATTAATAAATAATAATCTTTTGAAAGTTTACAAATCAATTGAATTTCTATTATATCTTATATCTGTTATATTCTAATCATATATATATATATATATATATATATATATATATATATATATATCGAAAACACATAATAAAATTTTCAAGGCTGATTATAGAGGAAATTTATTTCAAATATAAAATTTTAAGTGTCGATTGAGTGCTTCGAAATTTAAAAATAAAAATCTAAAACTGGTTTTCAAATCATTTTGTGTCTCTGAACAAATTGCATAATTTAAGAAAATAAAAAAAAGAAAAAGATCGTAATAGATAACTTTGGAAAAACATAATAAACGTGAAATAAATAGTAATAAATATTTATATAAACCTTTTTATAAACCGACGATTTCCAAATTTAATGTTAAAACCTAAATCTTCATTCGATCTATTGATCGTCGCATTATTCATGGATGCATCGTCATTAGAAAAACTACAGAATTCAACAAACATCTTTAACGAATGATAACTTTTTCATAATTTTTTTTGAAACAATAAATTTTCACATAATAAAACTTACATCCCTCTTTGGTTTATATCCAATGTACTCTTACTCTCTCCGCACACTTATATAAAAAATCACTCGAAAACTAGATCCTCATACTTTGAATTATATAATAACAATGATATAATGATACTACTACTACTACTACTACTACTACTACTACTACTACTAATAATAATAATAATAATAATAATAATAATAATAAATACAATTTAAACGTTGTCTTATTAGCCTTACGACTAAATAAAAAATTTACGACTAAATAAATAATTTCGACTGGATTGGAGAGGAAAAAAAAATTAAAAAACGAAAATGAACGTAAACGCTCCTACAAGTATTTAATTTTAGAAAAAAAAAGAAAAAAAAAAAAAAAAAAGAAAAAGAAAAAGAAAAAATGTCGAAGATAAGCATTCAAGCGTATTACATGCTCATTAACAGAAATCACACTCGTTACGTTACCATTGTTTTCGTATTTTCAAGTGTAAAAAATCATAAACAAAATAAATACACATTAAAAGGTAGAGACATACATACGTAAATAAATAGTATCACATTCCCATTTCAATTTCAATTCGTATCGCTCACGTAAAATTTTTCTTTTTTGAACCATCGCAAACGACGTTCTTTGTTCGTCCGTTGTTTTAATATTCATCGATTCGATGTGCGATTAGATATGCGATTAGATATGCGATTAGTTTATATGTACATACGTATCGTATCTACTATTTGTTAATATTCAAGGAAATAAGTTATACTTTTATCAAACATTTATAAACTATTAGTTTATAAATATTTAATTGTTTGACAGAAAAAATAATAATTTGAATTGATATAACTTCGCTATATCAAAATATTTTATATATTTAATGGAGCGTGAAAAGTTTGCAAAAAAAAAAAAAAAAAAAAAAAAAAAAAAAAAAATGAAATAAAATGTTAATAAAATTAAAGATATGTCATTACAAACGCATTCCTTTTTATATCCAATATATTTTTTTGTCCATGTCTACAAATAAAGAAAAAAAAAAAAAAAAAATTATATAATTTGTAAAAATTATACTTATTATTATATATTGTCATAATTATGCCATATTATAATTAAGAAATGTTATGAAAAGCTTAGAATTTATTTGCTGATGATAAAATATAAAAAAAATTTCAAGAATAGATATGTATATAATACATCTGTCTCTATGTGTGTATGATACCAAATTATTATTATACGTATTATTGCACGTATTGTTACAGATGGTCAAAGAAAGAAAAACAAAAATTATTCCACACTTTTATACAGATTACTACTATTATCAGTCAATAATCATATAGTTGAATCGATAAAATGATAAGAAATATTATGAATGAATGAAAAAAACACTATTCGATATCGCTTTCCTCCTGATTTTATTATTACATATTATTGCAAATTGAAACCATAATAAATTCCATACTATTTATAAATAGAATTAATAAAAAAAAAAAAAAAAAAAAAAAAAAAGAAAAGAAAAGAAAAAAATGAAAAGAAAACGGATATAAATTTAATTGTAAAATGCATTCACATGTCAAGGCCATGATCATAATATCAATCTTAATTTCAAGTTTAATATGACGTTGATAGAAACGAGACACCCTGTATATGCAATTCTTTTTATTTTTTACCAAGTGTTCTCTAACAAACGTACATCTGTGAAAAAAGAAATTAATCAAGCGTGTTTTCATTGCCGTTAAAAATACATCGATTAACGTCATACAAATATATCGATTAATGTTAAAAATAGCAGAAGAAAAAAAAAGAAGAATAAAATTGATTACTTAATGAACATCATTTGAAATTGACTAAAATTGGGATAGGCGATACTTGACTGCTTTTATTTATTTTTTTTTTTTTTATTTTCTTAATTTTTATATAAAAATTCTTGTCCAAAGCAAATATAATTGACATAAAATTAATTAATTTGGATGTATAAAAAAAAAAAAATAATAAATAAATAAAAAAAGAGAAAAACTATGTGCAACCAATACGTCAAATATTATTTTATATCTATATAAATATAACCTATACATACACACATATATATATATGTATATATACATGTATATATGTATATATATATTATTTCATTTTTTATACAATATAAAATATTGTATTACATAACTAAAATATGATTATGTAATACAAATTTAATAATATACAATTATATAATATTCCCTAACTCAATCTTATAATATACATATATATATATATATATATATATATATATATAAAATTCTTTTTTTCAATACAATTATATAATCATACAAAGTACTCTTACTTTTATCCTCAGCGAAATGATTGTCTTATTTCATGAATAAAAATAAAATAAAAAAATTAGTTAGAAATAATGTATAAAACAATTTTATTATTTACTTGGAGGTAATCAAAAGTTTAATCGTAATACGATTAATGATATATTAAGTTAATCATAACCTTTGATTAGATAATATATATATATGAAACAACAACAACGTTATATATAATATTATATATATATATAGTAATGCATATATTTACATGAGTAAATGAAGGAAAGAAAAAGGAAGCTCTATAAACATAGGAAGATCTCTCAATAAAACCATAAAAGTAATTTACCAATGGCAAATTATAATTAAAACTGTGAACATTCTCTCAGATACGATCGGCGATTTGTTCAATAATTAATTAAATTAACGAGCTCGAGTTATAATTAATTAATAACGATATCAATGAAATACATACATATTTATTTACTATTACAACATCCCTATTGAATTTCAATCCTCATCCCTAAATCTGTCCAATCAATATTTTAAAACAACTCTAAAATCAATTGTTAGTTTGAAATATTGATTTCTATATTTAGATCGAATGATTCCAATCGAAGTTTTATTTTTTAAAAGCAATATTTTTTTAGGGCTCTAAGTAAAAAAAAAAAAACTTTTTTTGTACAGAAGTTACTTATTTCCTTTTTTCCCCCGTAGAATACATTGTCGTTATAAAAAGAATATAGGATTTTTATCAAAGAAAAATAAACGTTGACCTTGTAATGAAGTTGATATCTACCATAAAAAAAAAAAAAAATATATATAACAATAATACTTCAATCCTGAAATAAGATAAATCTTATCTTAAAAATTTTACTCGACAATTCGAATTGAAAATTTGTAACTTTTTATGTTTCGAATACCCGGTATATATTATCGTATTAATATTATAACTTAAAATTTAAAAAATGCAACATTAAATAACTTTGTATAGGATGTAATAAATAATATTATAGTGATAAAATGTAATAAGATTTGAAAAATATAAATATATACATACATACATACATACATCATACATACATACATACCTATATATATATATATATAGCAAGATGCGAGTTCATTTCGAAATAATGTCTAAAAAAATATTTAATTCGAAACGAGCGAACATTTCTCCGCGAAGAAAATTTTTTTTTTTTTTTTTTTTTTTTTTTTTTTTTTTTTTTTTTTTACTTCATTTTATTTTATTTTATTTTCATTATATATTTTTCCTCATGGAAGAGATCATGTACAGGATGAAAGACGTTGTGTTAAAGTACAAAAATATCTCACCAGAGGGTGTTAGGGTCGAGAAGAAGTGTGGCCATTGCACTGTCCAATAGAGACGAACCGATCGAGAGAGACAAGTGATGTACATATATGTATATATATAATATATATATATATACATATATATACAAATATATATATACATATATATGTATATATATATATATGATTTATCTATATATGTCGTATATATGGTATATGAATGTATGATGTACTCACCCTGAGGCGATGCAGGCAACCGTCTCTTGCAGCGTTGTAGACAATTAGTGCAAAATCCATTTTTTTGTCATGGCGTCTCACAGTATAATGGTCTATCATGATCTTCTCCAGCACACTTTCCTCCTCCTACTCCTCCTCCTCCTTCTCCTTCTCCTTCTTCTCCTTTTCCACAAAGGCTTTCTTACCAAGTTGAATGTTCCTATCTCACTCCTTTAAAAGTTCCTTTGTTTTAAAGGTAAGATAGGTTAGTAAGGAAGAAAGAAAGAAAAAAAAAAGAGAAAAAAAAAAGAGAGAGAGAGAGAGAGAACGAGAGAGAGAGATAGAAAGAAAGAGAAATCGCCGTTTTACAATTGGTCCTTTTCTTTCCAAAATTTTCGATACAAAGAATCCGCCCTGTTTTCTTTTATTATTCCCTTCTCTTGATGACCGAGGAAATTATCGCGTATCGACGAAAAAATCCCGTCACGAAATATTACGTATTATACCTTGTCGAATCTACACATTAAAAAGAGAGAGAAAAAAAAACAAATAAAAGAAAAAAAAAGAAAAAAAAAGTAAAAGAGAAAAGAAACAAAAGGTTCAACTTTCTATAGATTTTCGTATATATCGAACGTTCCCTTTGCGATATCGAGCGTGACCGAGTATAACGCCGAAAACGAACTCGCTCGCCATACGTACGTATAAGAACGAAATTTTATTCCGTACGAATAAAAGATAACGGAATACTCTTAACGCAACGTGAGATTCGGACGACTCCTTCCGTCGTCTACTTTCGTTCCTATCGCGACCGCACGTCTCTTCGTATAACTGTACAGATGTCGCGCCAGTAGCTGCCCCTACTCGACGGCAGACCAACGACGACTAAACCACTCTCAAGCGGCTTGCTCGAATCGATCGTCGTTTCTTTTAAACTCGTCGTGTTCTCTCTTTCTCTCTCTCTCTCTCTCTTTTCCTCTCTCTCTCTCTCTCTCTCTCTTTTCCTCTCTCTCTCTCTCTCTCTCTCTTTTCCTCTCTCTCTCTCTCTCTCTCTTTCTCGTTTCCTCTCTCTCTCTCTCTCTCTTTCTCTTTTCCTCACTCTCTCTCGGTCTCACTCTTTCTCTCTCTTCCTCTCTCGAATTATCCTTATATACCTATCTCTTTCTTTCCGCTTCGATCCGTGACGTTCTTGTTTTCGTTCTCTCCTTGTCTTAATCGTTTCAACGAATAGCATTTGTCTTGCTCTGGCGCATGCGTTTTTTAAAGAACATCGCTCGATCTCTCTATCCTCACTTCCCCCGCTCCTGTTTCAATCAACCCCTTCCTTTCTCGTACGAGCTGACTAACTATCGACGTTTTTCTTTGTATCGTTGCGCCTGTATCTACCGTTTTCGTATCTGATTTACTTTCTTTCCGACCGACCGACCGACCGATCGACACCAACATCAATGACCCATCTCGTAATTTCAACTTTTGCCACCAGATTGCTCCACCTAACAATACTTCGCTCGTAGTATCACACTTCGTACGCAAGAGGGCAATCTAATCTACGTTCAATGACTAATATACCGAACTTTTTCTAAAGGAAATTGAAATTTTCGAATCTTAAATGATTTCTATCACGTCCCTCGAATTTTTCATATCGTTTAATTTTTCATTTTATCGAAGTGTACTGGATGGATATTAATCAAGTTAAACGTTGTACGTTGTATATTACACATTACGATGAAGATCAAGAAAATTGTAAATTTATCGAGCCAAATGATCATTTCAAGGTAAATCAAAAGTACTTATTATCGTGGTTATGATTACGTTGAATATAATCAATTCTTTATTATCAAATGTCATTTTGTTAAAATTTGCAAAAATTGATTTTTTTAAAAACGTCGACTTAAAAGTATCTTTCTATCTTTTCTCCTTGATATTATTTTGAACGACAAACATGAATAAAATAAAATAGGCATCGTTTAAACCCATCGATCTTTCATCTTATTTCGATCCATTTTAAATTTCATTAAGGTCGATTTACAAAGAATTCAATACAATCTTCAGTTTTCGATTGTTCCCTCAGAATAATTTTAATGTTATCGTAATTAATATAAATCCACAAATGCACAAACATTACCAATTCAATTTCTATTCCAATTATCGTACGCACATACATACACAAATATTTTTATATAAACTATACGTAAAAGTCGTAAATAATACCGAAGATGAAACGTATGAATGAATTTCTTGGTTTCACCAAAAACAACATTTCGTTCGATTTAACATCGATACTGTGTCGTCGTCATATATATATATATATATATATATATATATATATATATATATATATGTATATATATCCCTCCCTCATCCCTCCTACCCTCTCTTTCATTCTATTATATCTCTCTTTCGTTTTCTCCCACAGCTGCACGAGCATTGTAGGAGACGAAAA
>NC_140815.1:4062500-4075000 GCF_050613455.1 Vespa mandarinia | reverse complement strand
TTATGTATGTATACTTGTATGAAAGACCTTTTAACCTTTGAGCTATTCGCACCGTCATATTTTCAAACATATTTCGAATCCCGAGGTAACCTCATTTTTTTTCTTTTTTTTCTTAACAATAAAAAAAACGTACAATATATTCCGAACGTTTAGCCACATTTATTCTATTAAATATATTCACCAGTTAAACAAACATTTATCTTATTAAAGATAATGTCAATTACATTGATCTTATAAAAAAAAAAAAAAAAAAAAAAAAAAAAAAAAAAAATCATTAGAAATATTATATCGTCGATATCATTATCACGAAAATGTTCGATTTAAAAGTATCCGAAAAAAAAAAAATATAGGTTAGCATCTTAATAGTAATCCATTTAACGTTATATCTTTCTTTGTTTCCCGAGTAAAATCTTTCTAACAAAAGTTTAAATGTTGCATCGAACGAATCGACATTCGCTTGCTCGTGACATTAAAAAGCGATCGAAGCCGCATTAACCTACTTTCCGTTCCTCTTTATATCGGGTCACCGATTTATTGCCGATCTGTTTCGTATACATACATACATATATATACCTATATATACCTATAATGTACATATATGCGTATTTACTTACGTACTTATTTATATATATATATATATATATTCGATCGATTAATAAATAATATATTAAAAACTTGTAATAGAAAATATCTTAATTAATAACTATTTAATTAAATATAAAATATCGAGAATTACGTTAGCCTAATTCAATAAATAAAGAGAATTTTTTAAGAATCAATTGAAGCTAAAAGAAAAATATTGATTTGTTAATCAATCGAAAATATCGATCAGATCGATTTCAAATGAAATATCTGATTTATCAATGATCTCATACGCGTTTAAGATCTATAAATGCGGATCTATACAAGTACATATATAATCGAGATATAAAAATCAAAGATTTATTCTTTTATTTATTCATTTGTTTATTTATTTATTATTTATATTCTTTCATTTTAAATCTTTGACGATGCCACGAAGTCTCGAGAATATAGGATCGTTCGTTCGTTTGTTTCTTCGTAAGAATGATTATCCAAGATGGCTCGCGTGTTTTACATCGGTCTTTTGGGGGGTTGGGGGGGTGGGCGGGAGGGGGAGGGCTTTCGTGCTCAGTGAGGTAACGCGCTACGGATATACTATATAGTCTTTTTACGACGCCAACGATAGATCATTCTCACGAGAGATACGTTGTACGTACCTTCTGTTAAAATAATACGATTCTTTCTCTCTCTCTCTCTCTCTCTCCCTCCCTCTTTCTCTCTCTCTCTCTCTCTCTCTCTTTCTCTTTCCCTCTCTCTCTCTCTCTCTCTCTCTCTCTCTCTCTATCTATCTATCTATCTATCTCTATCTCTATCTCTGTCTTCGAAAACGTAGCAAATTTTTTGTTATCATCTCTTTCTTTTTTACTTTTTCTTTTTACTTTTTTCCTTTTAAGTTACTCAACACTGAAGTAATTTATTTCTTTCTGTTCTTTTTTTCCTGTTTCTTTTTCTTTTTCTGTTTCTGTTTCTTGTTCTTTTTGTTTCTTTTTCTTTTTTTTTTTTTCTTGCCTCCCTTTTTTTCTTTTTCCTTTTTATATAAAACCTATTGATATTACATTCTATTCTCATTGTTCACGAGATATGAGATTCGTCTTTAAAAAAAAAAAAAAAAAAAAAAAAAGAAAAAATATTACATAACAACAATAACATTTAAAAAGTAATATATGCATTACTATTTGTATAACAATATAAATATTTTTATATTTATCGATACGATTAAAAATGTTATAAAACTCGCATAAGGTTTTCTATCTGTCCAATAACCATAAATAAATTTTTTCCATTCAATTGTCACACTTCGTCCTTTTGGGCGTAAAAAAAATAAAAAAAAAAAAAAAAAATAAAATAAAAAAAAAAAAAGAAAAACAAAAACAAAAACAAACAAAAATCTTCGAACACAAACATCGCATCCCTTCTCTCTTTTTTTGTTCTGTTTCGCGTTTCAAGGATTTTTATCGAAAAATAACTTTGCAACGATTTGAAACGATAAGCAAATATATATATATATATATATATATAAAAAAAGAGAAAGGAAAGAAAGGAAAGAAAAATCCAACGCAACGAGTCATATCCGTTATATCAATAAATCTATCTTGTTAGTTAACTATTTTGTTAGTTTTGTTTTAATCCAACGAGTCAATCGTATAAGCCTTTAGATCTAAATGGTAAAATTTGACCGCGTTCCTCGCGTATCGTCGTATAATAAACGCGTAGGACATACGCGAATGCGAGGAACGACATGCACGACTCGTTTCCAGTCTCGACACGATATCGATTTTCTTGACAGTGCTTCTAAACCGTAATTCCTTATTCGCTGTAATAGCCAAACGAAATTGTTAGGGAAGAACTTGACTTCTGTCCGTTCGTAGCTCGTTATTTGTCACGCGATAAGAAATAACGGAGATTGCTTACCAACGAAGATCAAAACGTTTTGATACTCATCAAATTTCGTTCCTGATAAATATTTTTTATTTTCATTTCATTTTCCTTCCTGCTTCTTTTTTCTTTCCATTTTTTTTTCTTTTTTCCTTTTTTCCTTCAAATTTCATACGTAGACATACAAGGGAAAATTTGGAAAAAATTCGTCTCACGATAAGGAGCAACGTTAATTGCTTTTGCCATACAAAATCAAAACCTTTTGGATCTCATTAAATTAAATTAAATTCGTTTATATATATATATATATATATATATATGTATATATAAATATTCATAAAAGATTTGTTTGTTCTTCTCTTTTCTCTTTCTTTCTTTCCTTCTTTCTTTTTTTTTCTTTTTTTTTTTTTATTTTTGTCTTTCTTTTTCAATAATACGCAGCTGCGAGCACGAACGAGAAATATAAAAAAGAAAAGAGAAAAAAGTGAAAAAAGAGAAAAGCAAGAAAAAGAGGAAAAAGAGAAAAATCGATAACAATGCTGTTGCAAAACAATCGGTATTATGTAACTAATTTCAAGCCACCGTGTTGCTAGAGTCTAATTACATCGATAATAATGTTATCATCTTTAGAGGAAGAAAAAAAAAGAAAAAAGAAAAAAAAATAATGCTCCCCAACTTGTATTTCCTTTCGTCATTTAAGAGCTTCTCCGAAAGAAATACGTACGAGAGAAAGAATAGACGCATGAGGGATCATTTCGCATGGGAGTCAATTTTCAACGTGGTAGGAAGATAAATCCGGAATATACATATTATTATACATTGGCCAAGCGCATACGAATGAGAACATTTTTATATGCATCTATTAGATATGTATTTACGTACAGATGCAAAATTATTATTATTATTTTTCTTTCTCTTTTTTTTTCTTTTTTTCTTGTTTTTTTTTCTTTTTTTTTTTTTTTCTTTCTTTTTTTTATTTATTTCTCTTCTTTTAAAGAGATAGTACCGGGTATTTTTCGGTTGCATCGACGTACTCGTAGATGCTTTAAAATGATTCGATTATAATATATAACTTTATTCGCGCGCGCGTGCGTGCGTGCTCACGCGGAGAGTACCGGATGTTCCAATGATATTTCCGCTAAAGGTTTCCAATTGCATTTATGGCTCACTCCGTCTCTGTTGCTTTCGCACGATCCTCCCTCTTCGTTCCTTTTCTCTCTCTCTCTCTTTCTCTCTCTCTCTCTCTCTCTCTCTCTCATTCTCACTCTTGCGTTCTCCCATCTCTGTGATCTCCTTCTCCCCCGTTCTCTCTCGCCTTGCGCACACCGACAAATGGCATTTCGTTTCTGCACAAATCGTTTCTTTGCAATCTCGTTGCGCGGTAGACTCGCTCTTGCTCTTGTATATATACCTATGTAAGTACATAAGTATGTGTGCATGCATAAGTATGTGTGTATATGTATGTGTATGTATATGTGTATATATATATATACAAACAAATGTATATACATATATATACATATATATATATATATACACGTTTGTATGTGTGTGTGTGTATGCACGTACATGCATGTGGGTGGACAGCCAAGCTATGTAAATATGGTTATACCGCGTTGCATGTTGATAATGAACGAGCCTGTGTTCGTGCAAAAGTATAGTGGGTTGTGGCTTGTGGTAAGGGCCCAGGAGAGAGAACGAGAGGCAGAAACACAATGGGGAGAGACCGGGCTAGGAAGCCGGAGGAACGAAGAAAGATAGATAGAGATAGAATGAGATATACAGTCAAAGAGGTAGAAAGGGAGAGAGAGAGAGAGGAAGGGAGAAACAGAGAAAGAGAGAGAGAGAGAGAGGAAGGGAGAGAGATAGGAAGGGGCATTTGCTTTTGTCGTGCTCGGTCGTTGCATGCGTCCGACAACCATATTCTCGCCAATTGCAACTCTGACACTGACAGTCGAATGACAATAAGTCAATGAGGACATTCGCATCGCACTCACGTTCGCATAGATTAGCTGTTCGTTCTCTTATCGCATAAAACGGTTCGAACGGCTCGTTCGAACTTTCGATCCGTCGTCTTCGGCCGTCGTTAAATAAAAACCGATTATCGTTATAACCCCCCTGTACTCCCTCTCATTCCCCTCTATCTCCCAGTCAATCTTCTCACTCCCACTCTCAGTCTTCTCTTCCTTCCTTTTCTCCTTCCTTCTCATCCTTCCTCTCTCTCTCTCTCTCTCTCTCTCTCGTACCATCCATCCATCTATCCATCCATCCACCCATCCATCCATCTCTTCGTTCATCTCACTAATACCATTTCATACTCTTGCCTTCTTATAATCTAATACTTGACCATTTTGAGTATCTTTTTTTCTTTCTTTCTTTCTTTCTTTCTTTCTTTCTTTCTTTCTTTTTTTTTTTCTTTCCTTTCTTTCTTCCTTCTTTTCTTGTCCGTCCCTCGAACTAAACGGACAAGGACGATCCGAAATAATACGAAATCCTTCGAAGCGTATATATACATATATACGAAAGAGAATAAGGGTCGGCGCGTCCCTACTTTTACCGCACGTACTTCAGAAACTAGTTTTACGATAACTCAGACTTCAGCAACACCTATCGACCGCGCTAATCCGCGTACAAACTTTTTCCAACCCCCTCGTTTACTTACCTCCGCGACCTGTTCCAATGTGCCCTGCCATCGTGTAAGATCGTCGGTGTCCTCTTTGCTTTTCAACGAATTCGATATTTCATCCGTGACTCTCTCTCTCTATCTCTCTCTCTCTCTCTCTCTCTCTCTCTTTCTCTCTCTCTCTCTCTCTCTCTCTCTCTTTCTCTCTCTCTCCCCTCATTTTTTTTTCCTTTCCGTTTTTATTATTATTATGTATATCTTCATCATCGTTTAATCGAGATTTCATAGATTTAATTTCTATATCTCTTTCAATCGAAAAACTTTTTAACATTCGAACCATCCGATTTATTTTTTACGATATCTGTTAATTCGACTGTTAGTATAAATACTGTTATTTGAAAATAATAAAATGAAAAGTAAAGAAAGAATGGAAGAACATTTTATTCATTTAATCGTCCAGTCGTAATTTATTATTTTTAATTTTCATTGAACGCATTACTTTAATAATACCGACGATTTTCGTATAATAATTTTAATGATAAACGAGAAGGAATTCGCAAAATCGTTATTTTTTACGGATTTGATAATTTCTATGAATTAAAACATAGTACGAGTATAATTCCCCGTTTTATTGAAACATACATATCTCTTTATGTCAATCTCATTATATATTTTATTCTTTTAATATTTAATAATAAAAATAATAATAATAAAAAAAAAAAAATAATAATAATAATAATAATAATAATAATAATAATTTTTAATTTTAATATGTTATTAATTTGCCTCCGTGGAAAGGATTATTGCGAGATAAAAATGAAAATCCATCTAAATATCACTAAATAAAAATACGCTGGAATGTAAATTTGATATTCTTTATAAATATGACAAAACTCTCTCTCTCTCTCTCTCTCTCTCTCTCTCTCCCTCTCTATCCATCTATCTATCTCTTTCTTTCTTTATTATAATTAACGATTGAAAAATAAGGTAATTTGTATTTAATCCGCGTCTATTTCTGTTTATATTCGACACGGTGATCTCTCTATTACGATTAATAGTATGAATTCAAAACTATATCGATTTTGTAATTAACAGAACAAAAAGCCAAATAATGTTTCCGGGAAAAGGCCATTGTTACGAAGTATCTACGTCGTGTTAGACCAGTTAACAATGCGGCGATACGAATAAAACCTAGCGACAGGTAGTGCGAGATTAAGGTTTCGACTACCAACATGCAAACATAACGTGACATAACGTTCGTGTTTTCTTCGACGAATGCGTGCAACGCGACCTATTATTCATCATTTCAAAAGAGATGCGTTTGTATTTATCTAATTCGCATTTAAATCTTCCGCGTTTATCGATCTATCATATTGCGAAATGTAATCTTAATAAACAAACAATCATTTCTTTTTATTATTATTATTATTATTATTATTATTATTATTATTATTATTAATATTATTATTATTACTATTATTATTATTATTATTATTATCATTATTATTATTATTATTATTACTATTATTATTATTATTATCTTCTTTTCTTTTTTCTTTTTGACGTTATGTCCGATCGTGAAAACAAAACGATCTTTGCGATATTAAGAGATATCAAATGTATAGGTTTTGTCTTATCAACGATACGACGATCCCAAGAGTGATCATCGATCGTGGAATCACTTGTAAAAGCGTACTCATCGAAGAGAAAAGAAATTTTTTTTTTCTTTTTATTTTTTTCTTTTTTTTCATTTTTTTTCCTTCTCTTCTTTAATCTCAGAAATAAAGGAAAAAGAAGACGGAAGAAAAAAGAAAAGAGAGGAAGAAAGAAAGAAAAAGAAGTAAAAAATAAAAAGAAAAGGAAAAAGAAAGAGAGAGAGAGAGAGAGAGAGAGAGAGAGAGAAGGAAGGGAAGATGAAAAAAAAAAAGGAATAAACGCGTTAGATTCATTTTATATTTGTAATGCGAACTCTTAGATTTCATTATAAGTCCTTTTATAATATCAGCTTTAAACGGATAATAAACGTGGAAGGAAAGAGCTCTAAGAAGAAGTTTCAAAGTTCCTAAAACCAAAGTGTATTATAATCCGTGGTACTCGAGAATGGGAAGTGAGTTATATTCGGGAAAAGGAAAGTAGACGTTTCCTAAATGAAAGCAAACCTTCCTAAATCGAGGTTTAATAGCACAAGGCTATTAACAATATGCTATAACCAACGTCTATGTACATATATACGAAGGGTCGCGTCAAAGCTAATATGGCGGTAAGATGCTTTCTCTTTCTTTCTCTTTCTCTATCTCGTCAGATTGAAGGAAAAACTATATTTCATCCACGTATTCAAAACTTGAAGAAAAAAAGAAAAAAAAAAGAGAAAAGAAAAAAAGAAAATGCTTTTAAAGTGTCAATTATATTTAATTAAAAATATCGCCATTATATCGTGACAAAAACGAACGAGACGTCATTAAAGATGTCAGATTTGGCATCCTAAGAATCATACGAAATACATATAAGCTCATCTTCTCGAAATAGAAAGAAAATGGATGGGCGCGTGGATTATTGGCACTTGAAAATAGAGGAAGAAATAGAGAGAGAGAGAGAGAGAGAAGACATTGTCGTAGCCAAGACACGTGCCATTTCCATCGTCATCTTCCTTCGAGAAATCTACTTTAAAAATACTATTACTTCATATTCTTCATCTTCTTCTCCTTCCGTCTTCTTCTTTTTCTTCTTCTTCCTCTTTTTCTTCTTACAAAATACATATATGTAAATATCTAACATACGAGCGCATGTACAACGTCTTGTTTCGGATAAGATCCTATTTGATTCCAGTTACGAATGTCCCGGCATTCATGATCGTTCTATATACTTAAACCGTTTCGTATAAAGTTACGCCGTTTTGGTAGGAGAAGTTTAGCGAAGTAGAAACGAACAAGGCTATTGGAATTTCGAAAAGGCCCAGAGCTTCAGGTAGAACAAGCTGATTTAGAACATACCCCTGCTCGGCAAGCATTTAACCGAATGAGGAATTCATCTCCTCGCGCCCTCGACGAATACAAGCAGTGAGAGAAGAGATAAATAGGTAGATAGATAAAGAGAGAGGGAAAGAGAGAGAGTGAGAGAGAGAGAGAGAGAGAGAGCGAGAAAGGGGGAGAGGGGAAAGAGCAATGTGTAATATGATGAGACACGCACGTCCGCACACACTTTCTCACTTTACTCACACGTTCACCAGCGGTTACACCCACGTCGAGGTCTCTCCTTACATGTTACCGCTTGACTTGCGTTGTCCGGCTCCAGCTCTTTGACTCATCTCCTCCCTCTATCGTTCTTCCTTCTCCCTCTCGCTTCCTCACTCGCTCACCCACTCCCTATCTCTCACTCTCTCTCTCTCTCTCTCTCTCACTCTATCTCTCTCTCTCGCTCTGTCTCTCTCGCTCTCTCTCTCTCGCTCTCTCTCTCTCGCTCTCTCTCTCTCTCTTCCCTTCTCGGACCTTTCTCTTTCTCCGGATCTCACACTACAGTTACGTATACACGCGATACCCAGTAACATTCGGCACTCGGTTCCACCATACTCTCTCCCTTTTCAGTCTCGTGAGAGTGAGAGAGAGAGAGAGTGGAAGAGGGAAGGAAAGAGAAAGAGGGAGTGAGCTTGTCATTCGTTATTACAATGGTGCGAGAGAGCCAAACGTATCACTGTGCATGTATGTAACCTATCACACGGAGAAGCATCCATGTATTTGTGTACGTATATATATATATATATATGTACACATAAATATATATATGCTATGCGGAGAAGCGCCGCATAGCTCTTTGTGTATGTTATGTGTATATGTTTGAGTGAATAAGTGAGCGAGCAAGCGAGGGAGTGAGTGGGAGAACGAGTGAATAGTGCAAGAGAGATAGAGAGATAGGTTTAGAGAGAGAGAGAGGAAGAGAGAAAGAGACAGAGAGAGGGACAGAGAAAGACAAAGAGAGAGAGAGCAAAGCTGGAACGCGGTAGACAAAGAGAAGAAAAGGGAGGAAGCGTTGGCAAGTGTAAGTGAAACAGCGATGCGCTGGGTAGGTTGAGTGAGACAGAGATGGAAAGAGAGAGAGAGAGAGAGAGAGAGAGAATGAGAGAAAGAGAGAAATAGAAGAGCAACGAGGAGAGGTGGAAGATTAAGAAACACGCGAGCGCGAGGGAGACGCGACAACGCGGTGAATTCATCCGCGCGGTGGGTGGAAAGGAGACGGAAGCTGGGTGGATACTAGTGTCGAGTGCGCGAGGTAGGACGAACCGATGAGATAGAGAAAGAGAGAGAAAGAGAGATAGAAAGAGAGAGAGAGAAGACAGAGAGAGAGAGAGAGAGAGAGAGAGAGAGAGCAGAGGTGTCGATAAAGATTTTCTAACGTTCGTATTATATTCCACGTTACATGGCGTGTGCTTTTGTAGAAAGAGTAAGGTATTCGAATTAATGCGCTCTTGTATCACGTGACTCTCACTCCCTCTCTCTCTCTCGACATTGTTAAAATATACAAAGTTACTGTTTCCTTACGGAGAACGCGAATATCAAAGATTGAAATATCTTATTTAACGACTTCTTATCTTATCCCCATTATTCGATAAGTATTACATGAAAGAAAATAAGAAAAATCTTACTACGTTAACAACTAATCGTGCGAAAAGAGTTAATCGAATTTGTGGGAAATCGTCCAATGTAAAGGCACTTAACATATACGTTAAATCTACGTATGCACGTACACACATATATATATATATATATATACATAGGCACGCATGAGAAGCGTCGTCCAGCAAAGAGCGTTACGAAATCGTTCGAAAGAGAGAAACAGCGACGGCGAGTCGTCCCCATCGGTCGACGCCCTTGACTCAAGGCGAAGCGAGAAACGAGTAAGAAGAGAGGAGTGCCGCGGGGAGCGGGTGCGGGAGGGTGTAGGGGCAGAAGGGGAAGCGTTCGGTTAGTCGGTGGATGGTCGAGGAGTGGGGAGGAGAAGCGAGCACGCGAGAGAGCCTTCGTTTCTCTATCTCTCTCTCTCTCTCTTTCTCTTTCTCGCTCATTTCTCTTTCTCTTTCTCTTTCTCTCTCTCTCTCTAAATCTCTCACTCCATTCTCTCTTTCTCTGTGTGTCGAGAGCGACCGTGAGCTCTCATTGGTCGTTCTCGGTCGTATCTCTCTCTCTTTGTCTCTCTTTCTTCCTCTCTCCCTCTGCGCGTGTGAATGCGCGCCACCAAGCGGCAGCGGCGGCGACGACGAACGGCGTTCACACGTTTCCCGTCATCCACTTGGCTACCCGGCTCGTAGTCAAGCGTCGTACGCCGTACGGTGCGTATCGTGTTTGGTTATGTATGTTACGTTTAGTACCGCGAACGAGCCGGCCCGTAACCGTTTCCTCGATTATTTGCGCGTTCGATAAACGTGTGTATATATTTGTTGTGTGCGCGCGCGAGAAAAAGAAAGAGAGAGAGAGGGAGAGAGATAGAGAGAGAGAGAGAGAGAAGGAGAATCCTTCGAAGGTAGTGCTCTCCATCGACAAGTGTTTCCCCTCGTTGTCCTGTGAGAGAGAAAGAAGGGGATTGAGAAAGAGAGAGAGAGATAGAGAGAGAGAGGGAGAGAGTGTGCGAGATAGTATCTCGGTGAGTGTGTCTTGTCTTTTTTGTCTCTCTTTTTTTCTTTTCTTTTCTTTTTTTTTTTTTTTTCTACCGCAGTGCCAAGGTGTATATAACGAAATTCACGAAAGCATTAAATCGAACGATTTTACTGAAAAACACTTGGATATATAATAGAATCGAAGAAATACGAAGACGAGATTTGTTTGGGTAATGTCTTTTCTTTCCCTTTTTTATTTGTTTATTTATTTATTTATTCCTTTATTTTTGTTCTTTACTATTACCATAAGAAGATCATTCTCGTTTTTAAATATCGATCGTCGCTCGATAAGGAAATTAAGAAAATCTTAGAGCTTAGTTTTAAATACTTTTTAAATACGTTTTAAATACGTTTAATATGGAAAATTCTCAGTCTAATATTTTCGTTTAGTTGTTCAAGAAGGAGAGAGGTTAGAAAATCGAACGAACGATCAAGGTGGAAAGATCGATCGAATGGCGCATAGACAGACGCGATGACGGTCACGCGCGACAATGAGAAAGGCATATAATACAGGAGTAGTAGGAGACACGTAATTTCCCTGTTATATTCCTTGCTACTCAATATCGCCTCTGTTAATTACAAATATCGTAGATCCTATCGCATACGTATTAACGTCGAGTTTAATCTTGATGACTCGCTTTGTCATTTAACCTCGCAAATTCGTCGCAAATACAAAATGTAATCGTTCGGATAACTACATAATATGTATATATGTATTTGTGTGTACGCACGTAGAGATAGACGTTCATTCGTCTCTTTGTAATAATAACACATCACATTGATACACTATATTTATGTATGTATATTACATATGTATATATATACATATATATATATGCGTATATATAATCGAACATGAACGAACGAACGAACGGGCAATGATAAAAAGCTAAAGTGAGGTTAAGTTCGTCCGTCCATCCGTTCGTGTCCCTCTTTTACGAGAGCTCCAATTTCAATCGTCTTTAACGTTTCGTCCAACTCTCCGAGCGTGGGTTCCACTTAACATCGATGGTTTCTTAATTCGTTTAGTTCACTAGGTTAGCTCGCGGGCTTTGAATCGTTCGCAACAAGTGTATTTATATCGTAACGAAAATTTATTCCTACGAACGTGAACGTCTTCTTTTCTCTTTGACGATTCCGTTTTGGTTAGTCATCGGTCACGAATTTACATTTGCTTTTTCTTTTATTTATCTTCCTTCTTTTTCTTCTTTTTTTTCTTCGTCGTTGTGTCGTCGCGTCGTCGTCGTCTTTTTCTTCTTCTTCTTCTTGTTTTGTTTTTTCCTTCCTTTTTTTTTTCCATTATTATCTCCCCCCCTTTTTTTTATTTATTTTTATTTTTTTTTTTTTTATTTTTTTTTATTACTATTTCTTTAGTTTCTTTTTTTTGTTTTTTTTTTTGTTTTTCCTTCGCCTTAACCAACAACCATTATTATACTCGTAATCGTGGTAAAAATTCGATTATCTCGAGCGTGCCAACGATAATGGACGTTCATTAAGTTATCGTTACGTGTACATACGTACGTACGTACGTACGTACGTAGGTACGTATATGCATACATACATATGTGCCAAATATTTTCACTCAGTTAAATATCTCTCCGTTAGAGAGAAAGATAGATAGATGGAGAGAGAAGGGGGGTCAGAGAAAGAGAGAGAGAGAGAGAGAGAGTATCGTAACTCCTGCAACTTTCCAAGAGTAACAAAGTTACTTATGTAGCAATTTTATTTTATCTTCCACCTCGCTCGTTAGTTTTCTACTGCTTTCTTTTCTCTCTC